>NC_092049.1:50865270-51166575 GCF_003086295.3 Arachis hypogaea
TTTCATGCTCTTTTATTTTTCGCAATTCAAACTGATAATTATAATAGATATCCTGACTAAGAGTTACAAGAAAACCATAGATTACTTCAAGCCAACAATCTCCGTGGGATTCGACCCTTACTCACGTAAGGTATTACTTGGACGACCCGGTGCACTTGCTGGTTAGTTGTGCGAATTTGTGAGAAATAGTAATGTTGACATTGACTTACACAATTTCGTGCACCAAGTTTTTGGTGCCGTTGCCAGGGATTGTTCGAGTTTGGACAACTGACGGTTTATTTTGTTGCTTAGATTAGGAGAATTTTGTCTTTTGGGTCAGAGTCTTTTATTATTGTTCTTGTTAAAATTTTAGAATCCTTATTTCCTTTTTCTGAATTATTTTCGAAAATTTTTAAAACCAATAACTTCATGATTTATTCTTCTATTTGAGTTTAGTTTCATGTTTTAAGTTTGGTGTCAACTACATGTTTCTATTTCCCTTTAAATTTTCAAATTGTATGTTCTTTGTTCTTCCTTAATCTTCAAGTTGTTCTTGTTTATTTTCCTTGTTTGATCTTTGGTTTTTCGTGTTCTGTGTCTTTTCTTGTTTTTCTTGTGCTTTTTCAAAATATCAGTTTTCAAAAAAAAATATTTATTAAATACCTTGTTAAAACACTTTAAATTTATAGCTCAATTGGCTAGAGCGTGGTGCTTATGTTCTTGGTAATTGGCTACCTTCTTTTTTTTAAAAAAAAATTTTTCAAAAATAATTTTTCTTTGAATAAATCTTGTGCCAAACTTTAAGTTTGGTGTTTTCTTGTTGATTTTTCTTTAGTTTTCAAAAATTTTATTTTGGTTTTCAAAAAATTTTAAGTTTGGTGTTCGATCTTCATGTTCTTGTTGTTCTTGTGAGTCTTCAAAGTGTTCTTGAGTCCTCCTTGTGTTTTGATCTTAAAATTTTTAAGTTTGGTGTTCCTTGGTGTTTCCCTCCAAAATTTTCAAAAATAAGGAACATTAGATCTAAAAATTTTTAAGTTGTGTGTCTTTTGTGTGTTCTTCTCTTTCATCATAAAATTCAAAAATAAAAAAAATATCTTTTCTCTCTATTTTAAAGTGAATTTTTGAAAATTGCCTTTAAAATTCAGATTTCTATTTCAAAATTTAAAATCTTTTTCAAAAATCATATCCAAAGCTTTTCAAACCTTCTTAATTAAGTAATTACTTTAGTTTTAATTTCTTTTTTTTATTCTTAATTTTCAAAATCTATATTTAATTTGTAGTTATTTTATTTCATTTTTCTTTTCGTCCTCTTTTTATAAAATAAAAATAAAAATATATTTTAATTGTAATTCACATCAATTCCCTTTTCTCCATCATGGACCTAAGTGGAAATGAGCAGTCCAGAAGGACTCTGGGGTCATATGCTAACCCCACTACTGCTTCATATGGGAGCAGTATCTGTATACCCTCCAATGGAGTCAGTAGCTTTGAGTTGAATCCTCAGCTCATTATCATGGTGCCGCAAAGTTGCCAGTATTCCAGTCTTCCACAGGAAGAACCTACAGAGTTTCTGGCACAGTTTTTACAAATTGCTGACACAGTACATGATAAGGAAGTAGATCAGGATGTCTACAGATTATTACTGTTTCCATTTTGCCGTAAAAGACCAAGCTAAGAGGTGGTTAAATAACCAACCTAAGGCTAGCATAAGGACATGGAAACAGTTGTCAGAAAAGTTCCTGAATCAATACTTCCCTCCAAAATGGATGACACAGCTAAGGCTGGACATCCAAGGCTTTAAACAAGGAGATAATGAATCTCTTTATGATGCCTGGGAGAGATACAGAGAGATGTTAAGAAAATGCCCCTTTGAAATATTTTCAGAATGTGTGCAGTTAGACATCTTCTATTATGGGCTTACAGAGAAAGCTCAAATTTCTCTAGATCACTCAGCTAGTGGATCTATACACATGAGAAAGACAATTGAAGAGGCTCAAGAGCTTATTGATACAGTTTCCAGAAATCAACATCTGTACCTAAATAGTGAATCTTCTAAGAAAGAAGAGGCTAAAACAGTAACTGCTGAACTTAGTCCTGCAGAACAAATTACTGAAGTCAATCAGCAATTAGATTTTCTAACAAAATAGCTAGCCGAATTCAAAGAGATATTACAAGATACAAGAATGGCTAATATAAATATGGAAGTACAGTTGAAACAAACAGAACAACAGTTATCAAAACAAATAACAGAAGAGTGCCAAGCAGTTCAATTAAGAAGTGGGAAAACATTAAATACCTTACTTCAAATTAGCAGGAAGACAAGAAAAGAACAAACTACTACCCAAAATCCCTCTGAGGACAGTAAGAGCCCAGAGAGGAATAACTCTGGCGTTCAAATGCCAGAAACAGGTAAGGATTTGGCATCAAACGCCTAATGGAAGCTCAATTCTGGCGTTCAAATGCCAGGAACAAGTAAGGAGTTGGCGTCCAACACCACTCCAGCTTCTAACCCTGGCATTCAAATGCCAGTGAGGGATCAGACACACACAAGTGCTGATAACAACCCCTCTAAAAAGGCTTCTCCAACCACCTCTGTAGGAAATAAACCTGCAGCAACTAAGGTTGAGGAATATAAAGCCAAGATACCTTGTCCTCAAAAACTCCGCCAAGAGAAGCAGGATAAGCAATTTCCTCGCTTTGTAGATTATCTCAGGACTCTTGAAATAAAGATTCCATTTGCAGAGGCACTTGAGCAAATACCTTCTTATGCCAAGTTCATGAAGAAGATCTTGAGTCATAAGAAGGATTTGAGAGAAACTGAAAGAGTTCTCCTCACTGAAGAATGCAGTGCAGTCATTCTGAAAAGCTTTCCAGAAAAGCTTAAAGATCCCGGGAGCTTTCTGATACCATGCACATTAGAGGGTAATTGCACCAAGACAGCTTTATGTGATATCGGGGCAAGCATCAACTTAATACCTGCATCTACTATCAGAAAGCTTGGTTTAACTAAAGAAGTTAAACCAACCCGGATATGTCTTCAACTTGCTGATGGCTCCATTTAATACCCATCAGGCGTGATTGAGGACATGATTGTCAGGGTTGGGCCATTCGCCTTTCCCACTGACTTTGTAGTGTTGGAAATGGAGGAGCACAAGAGTGCTACTCTCATTCTGGGAAGACCTTTCCTAGCGACTGGACGAACTCTCATTGATGTCCAAAAGGAGGAAGTAACCTTAAGAGTTAATGAGGATGAGTTTAAGTTGAATGCTGTCAAGGCCATGCAGCATCCAGACACACCAAAAGACTGCATGAAAGTTGATCTCATTGACTCTTTGGTAGAGGAGGTCAACATGGCTGAGAGTCTCGAATCAGAGCTGGAAGACATCTTTAAAGATGTTCAGCCCGATTTGGAGGGTTCAGAGGAACTGAAAGAGCCTCTGAGATTTCCTCAGAAAGAGGAGAAACCTCCTAAACCCGAGCTCAAGCCATTACCACCATCCCTGAAATATGCATTTCTAGGAGAAGGTGACACTTTTCAAGTGATCATAAGCTCTACTTTAAACCCACTGGAAGAGGAAGCACTAATTCAAGTGCTGAGGACACATAAGACAGCTCTTGGGTGGTCCATAAGTGACCTTAAGGGCATAAGCCCAGCTAGATGCATGCACAAAATCCTATTGGAGGATGATGCTAAGCCAGTGGTTCAACCACAGAGGCGGCTAAATCTAGCCATGAAGGAAGTGGTGCAGAAAGAGGTCACCAAATTACTGGAGGCTGGGATTATTTACCCTATTTCTGATAGCCCCTGGGTGAGCCCTGTTCAAGTTGTTCCCAAGAACGGAGGCATGACAGTGGTTCATAATGAAAAAAAATAAACTGGTTCCTACAAGAACAGTTACAGGGTGGCGCATGTGTATTGACTACAGAAGGCTCAACACAGCCACCAGAAAGGATCATTTTTCTTTACCATTCATAGACCAGATGCTAGAGAGGCTAGCAGGTCATGAATATTACTGCTTTTTAGATGGCTATTCAGGTTACAACCAAATTGCAGTAGATCCTCAGGACCAAGAGAAGATAGCATTCACATGTCCTTCTGGAGTATTTGCTTACAGGAGAATGCCTTTTGGTCTGTGTAATGCACCTGCAACCTTTCAGAGATGCATGCTCTCTATCTTCTCTGATATGGTAGAGAAATTTCTGGAAGTCTTCATGGATGACTTTTCAGTATTCGAAGACTCATTCAGCTCCTGCCTTGACCATTTAGCACTTGTTCTGAAAAGATGCCAAGAAACCAACCTAGTTTTAAACTGGGAAAAATGTCACTTTATGGTGACCGAAGGAATTGTCCTTGGGCATAAAATTTCAAACAAGGGGATAGAGGTGGATCAAGCTAAAGTGGAAGTAATTGAAAAATTACCACCACCTGCTAATGTTAAGGCAATCAGAAGCTTTCTGGGGCATGCAAGATTCTACAGGAGGTTTATAAAGGATTTTTCAAAAATTGCAAAACCCCTGAGCAATCTGCTGGCTGCTGACACGCCATTTGTGTTTGACACAGAGTGTCTGCAAGCGTTTGAGACTCTGAAAGCTAAGCTGGTCACAGCACCAGTTATTTCTGCACCAGACTGGACTTTACCATTTGAACTAATGTGTGATGCCAGTGACCATGCCATTGGTGCAGTACTGGGGCAGAGGCATGATAAGCTTCTGCATGTCATTTATTATGCTAGCCGTGTTCTAAATGATGCCCAAAAAAATTACACAACCACAGAAAAGGAATTGCTTGCAGTGGTTTATGCCGTTGACAAGTTTAGATCATACTTAGTAGGATCAAAAGTGATTGTGTACACTGACCATGCTGCTCTTAAGTATCTACTCACAAAGCAGGATTCAAAACCCAGGCTCATAAGATGGGTGTTGCTTCTGCAAGAGTTTGATATAGAAATAAGAGACAGAAAAGGGACAGAGAACCAAGTGGCTGATCATCTGTCCCGGATAGAACCAGTAGAAGGGGAGTTTCCTCCCTCTATTGAGATCTCTGAAACCTTTTCGGATGAGCATTTGTTTGCCATTCAGGAAACACCATGGTTTGTAGACATTGTAAACTATAAAGCTGCAAGGTTCATACCCAAGGAGTACAGCAGGTAACAAAAAAAAAGCTAATTACTGATGCAAAGTACTACTTGTGAGATGAACCCTATCTCTTTAAGAGATGTGCAGACGGAATAATCCGTAGGTGTGTGCCTAGAGAAGAAGCACAGAGGATCTTATGGCATTGCCATGGATCACAATATGGAGGCCATTTCGGAGGTGAGCGAACAACCACCAAGGTCTTCCAATGTGGCTTCTACTGGCCTACACTCTATAGGGATTCCCGAGAGTTTGTACGTAACTGTGACAGTTGCGAAAGAGCTGGTAATCTGCCTCATGGCTACGCCATGCCTCAACAGAGAATCTTGGAGAGTGAGTTATTTGATGTATGGGGAATTGACTTCATGGGACCCTTCCCACCATCATACTCAAACACTTATATTCTGGTGGCAGTTGATTATGTATCAAAATGGGTAGAGGCCATTGCCACACCCACCAATGATACTAAAACAGTGCTGAAGTTCCTCCAAAACATATCTTCAGCAGGTTTGTTGTCCCTAGAGTACTAATCAGTGATGGGGGCACTCACTTCTGCAACAAACAGCTTTACTCTACCATGGTCCGGTAAGGGATTCGCCACAAGGTGGCGACTCCATATCATCCACAGACAAATGGGCAAGCTGAAGTTTTCGACAAAAAAAATAAATTTCGATAGTTCTTTGTGGTTCCACTGGCGGCTAGATCAGCGCGTTATTTCCTCAAGAGAAGCTCCTATCGAAGTTCATTATGAACCGTTGGGTATCTATCATGAGATCTCAAAAACCATTTGATTCTGTATCGAAAGAGTAGTATGAAAAAACCCGTAGTTACCATTTTATATGATCTATCGGAAGCCTATTTCAGTGTCACAAACTGTTTAGTTTTTGGTTTTTACACCGGAAAGGTATTAGTCAGATTAGTAAACATCTATATGTTTAGATGCAACAATAAATTGTTGTTTTTAACAAGTGGTTTTGGAGGTTGGTTAATTGGTCACATTTTTTTCATAAAATGGATTGAATTTGTCTGGATACAACAAAATAATGTTATTAAATCTAATGAATGCATTTACGTAAGGCAGAGTTTGGTTTTTTGGGGGTGATAGTGGAAAAGTTGACAGATAAGTCATCCTGGAACGGAATGTAAGTACCCGTAGAAAGGATTGGGCAAGAAGCTTGGATGATGCTCTGTGGGCTTACAGAACAGCATTCAAGACCCCTATAGGGACTTCTCCATACCAACTTGTGTATGGTAAGGCCTGTCATCTTCCCGTAGAACTGGAACATAAGGCCTACTGGGCAACCAGATTCCTAAACTTTGATGCCAAATTAGCCGGAGAAAAAAGATTGCTCCAGCTGAATGAGCTAGAGGAATTCAGACTCACTGCTTTCGAAAATGCCAAGCTTTATAAAGAGAAATAAAAAAGGTGGCATGACAGAAAGTTGTCATCTAGAGTCTTTGAACCAGGACAAAAGGTTTTGTTGTTTAACTCTAGGCTCAGGCTGTTCCCCGGGAAACTGAAATCCCGGTAGAGGGGACCATATGTGATTACAAGTGTATCACCATATGGTTATGTGGAGCTTCAAGACATTGATTCTGATAAGAAGTTCATTATTAATGGATAAAGAATCAAGCACTATCTTGAAGGCAATGTTGAGCAATAGTGCTCAAGGCTGAGGCTAGATTAAAAGCTCAGCAAGGTCCAGCTAAAGACAATAAAGAAGCGCTTGCTGGGAGGCAACCCAGCCATTAGCAAAACTTTTTCTGTTATTTTGCCCTATTCTTCATTTTATTTATTTATTTTTAAAGCATATAAGTTCAATGTTAATAAGGTAAAGAGTCAATTGAATAGGTTCACAGGGTTACAGAAGGATTCAGCACACAAAACAGAGAAAAAGAGCTCACTGGCAAGAAAACGCCAGTAAGAGGCACAACTTGGCGTTAAACGCCCAAAAGGAGCATTTACTGGGCATTTAACGCCAGTAAAGATAGCCATCTGGGCATTAAACGCCAGATTGACAGCATCCTGGGCGTTCAGAAAAATGCCCAGTAACAAAGGGGTTTTTGGCGTTTAACGCCAGCTAGAAGCAACAGCTGGGCGTTAAACGCCCAAAACAAGCAGCAACTGGGCGTTAAACGCCCAAAACATGCAGCAGTTGGGCGTTTAACGCCAGGATTGTGGGGAGTAGGCAATTTCGTTTTCAATTCAAATTTTTTCCATTTTTTATGTTTCAATTCATGATTTCTTGCACAAACATGTTACAAATCCTAATTTTTCAAATTCTTTTTTTTTTCAAAAAAAAAAATATATATATATATATATCAAATGTATCTTAATTCATAAGCCCTTTTTCTTAATCCTCTTCAAATTATTTTCAAATCCTTTTCAAAACAAATCTATCTCTTTTCACTCTAAAATCTTTTCAAATCATCAATATCTTTTTCAAATCCTCACATCATCTTTTTCAAAATTCAGATTTCTCTTTTTCAAATATCTTTCATATCTTTTCAATTTTAAATCATATCTTTTTCCTATCATACTTATCTTTTACAAATCATATCTTCTATCATATCTCCTTCAAAATTTTCGAACCCACCCTCCCTTTTCCCTTTAAATCCTAATTCGGCCTCCCCCTCTCCTCCACAAGTTGCGCTTGGCTCTCCCTCTTTCCCTCTCCTTTCTTTTCTTTTGCTTGAGGACAAGCAAACCTCTAAGTTTGGTGTATTTATCCGTGATCACTAAGCCAATACCCACTAAGATCATGGCTCCCAAGGGAAAATAAACTGACTCAAGAGGCAAGAAGGAGAATATTCCAAAATCACTTTGGAATCAAGGGAAATTCATAACCAAAGAACATTCAGACCATTTTTACAAAATAATGAGTCTAAGGTCAGTGATCCCGGAAGTTAAATTTGATCTAAAAGAAGATGAATATCCGGAGATCCAAGAGCAAATTCGAAACAGGAGCTGGGAAGTCCTAGCTAATCCTGAAACAAAGGTGGGAAGAAACATGGTTCAGGAATTCCGGTCAGAGGAATAGATTGTTCACACCCACCCTGACAAAATAAGGGAGATCTTCAAGCTGCCTCAATTGCAAGATAACCCAGACTCCTTTAATAGGAGAATGATGAGATCAAACCTGGGATTGGACAAAATCCTAGAGGACATATGCCTCCCTGGAGCTAAGTGGACAACCAACACAAAGGGTGCCCCAAACCAACTCAAGAGAGGAGATCTCAAACCAGTTGCCAGAGGCTGGCTAGACTTCATTGGGTGCTCTATACTGCCCACTAGCAACCGCTTTGAGGTCACCATCAGAAGAGCAGTGATGATTCATTGCATTATGCTAGAAAAAGAAGTGGAAGTTCATCATCTAATTGCTTGTGAGCTTTACAAAATTGCAAACAAGAACTCCAAAGATGCTAAATTGGCTTATCCAAGCTTAGTCTCTCTGCTATGTAAAGATGCTGGAATAAAAATGGGAGTAGATAAGTATATCTCAGTTGAGCAACCAATCACCAAAAAGTCTATGGAAGGACTACAAGTGCAGAACGACTCCATCAAGAGAAAAGCAGAGGAGCTCCTCCCAGAAATCCCTCAAATTGAATACTGGGAGCGCCTAGAAGCAACTGTCACCAAGTTACAAGAAGCTGTGAATCAACTGAAGGAAGAACAGCAAAATCAAAACAGCATGTTATGCAAGCTGCTTAAAGAACAAGAAGAGCAAGGGCGTGACATAAAGGAACTGAAGCGCCAGAAGCTGTCTTTTGAAGGGCCAAGCACCCCACAGACTAAAGAAGCATCTACCTCCCAAAATAAAGGTTGTTGAGTCCTAACTCTGAGATAACCTTTTATCCATTTTAAGAGTATATGAGTATTAGTGTTAGAGTCATTTATTTTTAAGTCCTTAATTTCCTGTCTTTTATTATTAAGTGTCTGCTTTTATGCCTAATTTATATTATTAAATAATAAATAAAGATTAGAGTCTATACCTTAAAGTTATGAATATCCTATGAATCCATCACCCTTCTTAAATAAAAAATTATTTTAATTACAAAAGAACAAGAAGTACATGGTTTCAAATTCATCCTTGAAACTAGTTTAATTATTTTGATGTGGTGACAATGCTTTTTGTTTTCTGAATGAATGCTTGAACAGTGAATATGTCTTTTGAAATTGTTGTTTATGAATGTTAAATATGTTGGCTCTTGAAGAATAAGAAAAAAGGAGACATGTTATTTGATAATCTGAAAAATCATAAAAATGATTCTTGAAGCAAGAAAAAGCAGTGAATACAAAAGCTTGAAAAAAAAAAAGAGAGAAGAGAAGAAAAAGCAAGCAGAAAAAGCCAAAAGCTCTTAAAACCAAAAGGCAAGAGCAAAAAGCCAATAGCCCTTAAAACCAAAAGGCAAGGGTAATAAAAAGGATCCAAGGCTTTGAGCATCAGTGGATAGGAGGTCCTAAAGGAATAAAATCCTAGCCTAAGCGGCTAAACCAAGTTGTCCTTAACCATGTGCTTGTGGCGTGAAAGTGTCAAGTGAAGACTTGAGACTGAGCGGTTAAAGTCAAGGTCCAAAGCAAAAACAGAGTGTGCTTAAGAACCCTGGACACCCCTAATTGGGGACTCTAGCAAAGCTGAGTCACAATCTGAAAAGGTTCACCCAGTTATGTGTCTGTGGCATTTATGTATCCGGTGGTAATACTGGAAAACAAAGTGCTTAGGGCCACGACCAAGACTCATAAAGTAGCTGTGTTCAAGAATCAACATACTGAACTAGGAGAATCAATAACACTATCTGAATTCTAAGTTCCTATAGATGCCAATCATTCTGAACCTCAATGGATAAAGTGAGATGCCAAAACTATTCAAGAGGCAAAAAGCTACAAGTCCCGCTCATTTGATTGGGGCTAAGTTTCATTGATATTTTGGAATCTATAGTATATTATCTTCTTTTTATCCCATTTGATCTTCAGTTTCTTGGGGACAAGCAACAATTTAAGTTTGGTGTTGTGATGAGCGGATAATTTATACGCTTTTTGGCATTGTTTTTACATAGTTTTCAATATAATTTCGTTAGTTTTTATTATATCTCTATTAGTTTTTAAATAAAAATTACAATTCTGGACTTTACTATGAGTTTGTGTATTTTCTGTAATTTCAGGTATTTTCTGGCTGAAATTGAGGGAGATGAGCAAAAATCTGATTCAGGCTAAAAAAGGACTGCCGATGCTGTTGGATTCTGACCTCCCTGCACTCAAAGTGGATTTTCTGGAGCTACAGAATTTCAAATGGCACGCTCTCAATTGTGTTGGAAAGTAGATATCCAGGACTTTCCAGAAATATATAACAGTCCATACTTTGCTCAAGGATAGACGACGTAAACTGGCGTTCAACGCCAGTTCCATGTTGTAGTCTGGCGTGAAACGCCAGAAACAGTTTACAAATGGGAGTTGAACACCAGAAACAGGTTACAACCTGGCGTTTAACTCCAGAAACAGCCTAGGCACGTGAGAAGCTTAAGTCTTAGCCCCAGCACACACCAAGTGGGCCCCAGAAGTGGATTTCTGCACCATCTATCTTAGTTTATTCATTTTCTGTAAACCTAGGTTACTAGTTTAGTATTTAAACAACTTTTAGAGGTCTATTTCGCACCTCATGACATTTTAGATCTGAACTTTGTATTCTTTGACGGCATGAGTCTCTAAACTCCATTGTTGGGGGTGAGGAGCTCTGCTGTGTCTCAATGAATTAATGCAAGTATTTCTATTTTCCATTCAAACACGCTTGTTTCTATCTAAGATGTTCATTCGCACTTCAATATGATAAATGTGATGATCCGTGACACTCCTATTCTACCTTCAATTGAATGAATATCTCTTGGATTCCTTAATCAGAATCTTCGTGGTATAAGCTAGAATCCATTGGCAGCATACTTGAGAATCCGGAAAGTCTAAACCTTGTCTGTGGTATTCCGAGTAGGATTCAGGGATTGAATGACTGTGACGAGCTTCAAACTCACAAAGGTTGGGCGTAGTGACAGACGCAAAAGGACCAACGGATCCTATTCCAGCATGAGTGAGAACCGACAGATGATTAGCCGGGTGGTGACAGCGCACCTGGACAATTTTCACTGAGAGGACGGATGGTAGCCATTGACAACGGTGATCTACCAACATACAGCTTGCCATAGGAGGAACCTTGCGTGCGTGAAGAAGAAGATAGGGGGAAAGCAGAGATTCAGAAGACAAAGAATCTCCAAAACTCCAACATATTCTCCATTACTGCAGAACAAGTATTTATTTCATGCTCTTTTATTTTTCACAATTCAAACTAATAATTATAATTGATATCCTGACTAAGAGTTACAAGATAACCATAGATTGCTTCAAGCCAACAATCTCCATGGGATTCGACCCTTACTCACGTAAGGTATTACTTGGACGACCTATTGTACTTGCTGGTTAGTTGTGCGAATTTGTGAGAAATAGTAATATTGACATTGACATACACAATTTCGTGCACCACTCATTCACCCGAGGTAGCTCCCTATCTACAAAAGATAAGCCCATCCCCTCAATACGAGTCTCAATAGCACGCCTCAGATCGGCGAGAATGGCCAGCTTCTTCTCTATGTTGAGATGTCTCTCCTGAAAGACCGGAAGGCAAAGCTCACAGTACAAATTAGGGAATCTCACTCCGTCGATAAAGGGTAATAACTGATCTGCTTTTTCCTTGTCAAAAAGAGGGTTCTTGGCATAATTGGAGAATACAGAAGCAGTGGAAGACTATGGTGGCTAGGTCAGAGAGACTCTGCTTAAAAGTCTCCATCTGTTGCTGAAAAGGTGAGAATTGTCTGTTGTTGAACCTATTTTGGTTTCTTCCACCTTGGTTATTTTTGAAGCCTTATTGAGGCTTCTGTTGATCCCTCCATGAAAAGTTTGAATGATTCCTCCAAGATGAGTTGTAGGTGTTTCCATAAGTCTCATTGATGGGATTCCCTAAAGAATTTCCTATATAGTTAACCTCTTCCATCATGGGTTGATCTGGATTATAGGCTTCTCTTTCATAGGATGTCTCTTGAGTGCTGCCAGCTGCAACTTGCAATCCAGTCAGATGCTGAGAGATCATGTTGACCTGTTGGGTCAAGATTTTATTCTGAGCCAATATGGCATTCAGAGTGTCAACCTCCAGGCCTCCTCTCTTCTGAGCCAACCCATTGTTCACAGGGTTCTTCTCAGAAGTGTACCTGAATTGGTTGTTTGCAACCATGTCAATGAGTTCCTGTGCCTCTTCAGGAGTTTTCTTCAAGTGGAGTGATCCACCGGTAGAGTGGTCCAATGACATCTAGGACAATTCAGAGAGGCCATCATAGAAGATATCCAGCATGGTCTAGTCTGAAATCATGTTAGGAGGGAACCTTCTGATCAGTTGCTTGTACCTCTCTGACGTTGAGGAATTTATCGTTGATCTAGAATTTTCTCAAAATAGAATTCATTCGTTGCAAGTATAGTCTAGATCAACAACTAACTCCCAAATCAAATGTTAATCCAAAGGATATCACAATCAATACACAATATAAACTGGGAGTTTTAAATCCCGGGTCGTCTTCCCTAGGAGTTACAATTAAGTGTACAATTATTGGCTATGGAGGAAATGGGGATTGGGAATGCAAGAGAGGCAAGTAATGTAAATAGCAAGGAATAAAACAAGCATGCAAGGAATTTAAATGAAAGCAAATGAAGGCAATAAAAATGGAAATTAAATGGCAAAAAGAGCTTTTTCTGAGAATTGGGAAATTTAGGATTCCTATCCTAGTTATGGACCACAAGCATGGTAATTGTATGGAATCAATGCGAACTAGTCAATCCTTTTTGAGAATTAGTCAAAAGAGCATAATTGATCTCAATCTATAAGTCCTAGTCAACTCACTAATTACTTAGTGAAAGACTAGCGTCAATAGAAACCAAACCAATTAACTATTCGCACACAATGCGGAATGGACATCCACAACTCAATTCCACCCAAACACCCAATTTCTCAACCCAGAGTGTGAAAACTAAACATGCAAGAAATCAAACATTAAAGCAATAAAAGTCAAAGCAAGTATAGTCAAAGCAAGTAAACTTTAAATGAAAGAAAACCTCTTGGCAAGTAATTGAGAGCTATGGTTACCTATCCTAGTCATTGACCACGAACACATGATGATTATGAAAAGTTAATCCTACTTAGTCAACCTTACATCGAAGATAAGTCAAATAGGCATAGTTGATTTCAATCCATAAGTCCTATGTCAATACTAAGGGGTCACATAGAGTCAATGGAGACCAAATAAACTAACTACTCTAATGTATCAAACAAGAATGGACATCAATAACTCAAAGATCACCAAAACCAACAATTTCAAGCCAAGAGTGGAGAAAAACTAAGTAGAAACTAAGTCAAGCATTTTATCAAACACTTGGTGTGCATGAAAATAAAATAATATTAAATTGCATTAAAAATAAAAACTAACTACCAAAAGCAAGAAAATGACAATAACAATTAAAGAAAGCAATAAATGACATGAAACATAAATTTGCATTAATTAAAATTAAAATAACAAGAGTGTTCATAAAATGGAAAATGACATAAAAGAGAAAATGACAAAAGAAATGAAGAAGATAAGGACAAGAGAGCATAGAAATATAAAGGAAACTAGGTGAAAGCAAGAATTAAAAAGAGAAATTATAAAGAAAATAAACTAAGAACCCTAATTTCTAGAAAGAAGGTGGAGCTTCTCTCTCTAGAAAACAACCTACATAATGCTGAACTAACCCTAATTGCTCCCCCCTTTCACATGGAAAGAGGGCCTCTTTGATATAGCACTCACCAGCTTCAGAAAGTCCCAAAATTGGGCCTTGGAGGCCCAAAAATTGCCCCAGCGATTTGCAATACATGAGTCACGCACTGGGACCTATGCATACGCACAGGAGGTCGTGCGTACCCACACTTGGCTTTGTGGTTCTTGTGTGTACGCACAGCAGGTTGTGCGCACACACACTTCAATGTGTGCTTTTCCTTTGATTTCTTCATGTTTTCTCCCAATTATATGCTTTCCTTCCACTCTCATCAAGCCATTCCAACCTATTACACCTGAAATCACTCATCAAAACCATCAAGGTATCGAATGGGATAAAAGTAATTAAAATACGCACAAAATAGCATGTTTTCATAATTATGCTCAATTTAGGGAGAGAACACAAAAGTATGCTATTTGGGTGAATAAATGTGGGTTTATGTGATGAAATCCACTCAAATCAAACCAAAATATATCGGAAAATATGGACTCATCAATTTCCTCACACTTAAACAATAGCATGTCCTCATGCAAATCACAATCAAAGGATAATGATCAAAGGGTAATCAATTGATTCAATGCAACTAACTACATGCAAGAGACTATGCTAAATACTATCTATCTATATATCTATACTATGGTTCCTAATTAGTATGGCACAAACAAACAAAAGAATCTCAATCATTCCAATAATTAATCACTAGGGCTAAGACAAGGGATCAATGCAATATGATCCACATCCAAAGATTTGATTTGAGATTTTCAAAATTAAGTTCAACAACTTGCAAGAAGACATAAGATAAAGGATGGAAACATAGAATTGAGCGATTGAACCCCTCACCAGATGTGTTTACACTTTAGTCACTCAATGTTTAGGGCTTAATCACTCAATCCTCTTTTAATAATGTTTTTCAAAGATTTGCAAGTCTGATAAACCACTAATTTATGGTTTATCTTGTGCTCAATTGAGTGGATTTTATCAATCTTTTATACACTTATTCATATGATTTGCATGACTTTACGTTTTCCTTCCTGATTTTGTGCTATGATTGAAAACATGCTTCTTTGGTCTTAATTTTGATATGTTTAATCTTCTCTTATTACCATTCAATGCCTTGATATGTGTGTTAAGTATTTTCAAAGATTACAGGGCAGGAATGACTTAGAGGATGGAAAGGAAGCATGCAAAAGTGGAAGAAATACAAGAAGTTGAAGGAACTGCAAAGCTGTCAGCTTGACCCTCTCACACTAAAACGACCATAACTTGAGCTACACAGATCCAAATGATGCAGTTTCAGTTGCGTTGGAAAGCTAACGTCCGGGGCTTCGATCTGATATATAATTTGCCATAGTGGCCGTACATCTAGGCGACGCGGACGCGTGCTCCACGCAGACGCATTGCAGTGACGAAAATCAGCGTGGCAGATTTTGCAATCAGTGATTTCTGGGCTATTTCCGGCCCAGTTTCAAGCTCAGAAAACACAGATTAAAGGCTGCAAAGTGAAGGAATGAAGGGGGACAACGGATATTTCACTTTTCATAATTTTGATGTAGTTTTAAAGAGAGAGAGGCTCTCTCCTCTTAAAGGAATTAGGATTTCTTATTATTTCAACTTACAATTTCTTCTGAGTTCCAGGTTCAATGTTCCTTTTATTTATTTTTCCAATTTAATTTATGAACTTTTCCATGTTAGATTTGAATAATCTATTTAATATAATTTGAGGTATTTTCAGATCTATGATTTGTTTTTTTTATTTATGATATAAATAATTTAAAATTTTCCCTTTTGGCTTTGGTTAAGTGATTGGTGACGCTTGAGTTATCAAACTCAAGGTGTTGACTAAAAATTGGAATTCTTTGCTGATTAATTTGGATTCCACTAACTCTAGTCTTTCCAAGGGAAAGACTAGGACTTGAGGATTCATATTGATTTATCCACCTGACTTACCTTCGTAGTTAGAGTGGGAGCAAAATCCAATTCTCATCACAATTGATAAGGATAACTAGGATAGAACTTCCAGTTCTCATACCTTGCCAAGAGCTTTTCCTAGTTATTAGTTTATTCCTTTTTCCATTTACTATTCTTGCTTTTTATCTTATACATTAAAAAACCCCAGAAACATATCTTTTTCCATAACCAAAAATAAATCATACTTCCCTGCAATTCCTTGAGAAGACGACCCGAGGTTTAAATACTTCGGTTATAAATTTTATTGGGTTTTGTTACTTGTGACAACCAAACTTTTGTAAGAAAGGAATTCTTATTAGTCTAGAAGCTATATTTACAACGTGAATTTATTGTGAAAATTCTAGATCGCGCGAGAGATTCGTTCTTCAAAGTCGTCTAACAATCAACTAATATTTGAGGAATGAATGCAAATATCATGAGGACTTCTGTGGGTTGTAATGGGGCTTAGGTAAGGGTAGGATTAATATGGTTAAGTGGGCTAATAGATTGGGTCTTTGATTAGCTCAAGTATCCCACCTAATCCTATATCATCCTATATACATAACAAAACAACCTAACTACGCATTTATCCCTTTTTCTCACATTTACTCATGCATGCATCTTTTCGATTCAACCACATATGCATCTCTTATTTATATTCTTGTTATCCTTTCTTTCTTTTTTCTTTCTTTTTTTTTCAACAAGAAGAGATGCATATGTTTCAAGTAATGGATGCATGAGTATTTACCCATTTTTCCAAATTTTCTCAATGAACACCCAAAGTAAACTAACTACCAATGTCTTCACATAAATTCTCCCCACACTTGAATAGCACACACACTCAAACCCAAGCTAATCAAAGATACAATTCATGGTCATAAATGGTTTTTTTTTCACTTAGGGTGAATGATGTGCTTAAAATTAGAACAAAAGGGAATTAAAGGCTCAAAAAGTGGTTTACAAATGTAGATGTAAGGGTTGGCCATATGGGTTGTAATTTTAATTCAAGAAAATAGCCTCAATCATACTAAATGCAATTTAAAACAACAAATACAGGACATATAGACTAAAGCAAATCTAAGATTACAATCGTAAAAGGAGTTTATAACACATAAGAACAAAATTTTTGTGGTTGAAAATGCGCAACCACACAATCAAAGCTCAAATCTCACTTGGTATTTGTTCAAGATGTTTTCTATGTTCCATAAAAACATTTCAAGCAAGTTTAAAAACATGTTTTCAAATCTAATCAATTGAATGCCCACAAAAAGATTTCTTGAAAATCCTTTGTTGTTTTACCAAACTTATTTATTCCACCAAGCAACATGCAAATATAACTATCATAAAACTATAAGCAAACTTAGATATATACAAGCAAACTAAACAAAGCATAATACGAATAAATACTAGTGAAAATTCACAAAAATACAACTACTAAAAACTAGAAAATAATGCGAAGTGTTCAGAAAAAGAAGTTACGCCCCAAAATTGCGGATCCTCCCCCACACTTAAATGATGCACGGTCCTCTGTGCATGCATTCAATCTGGGGGTGAAGAGATGCTCTAAGAGGCTCCACCTTCTAATGGTGGGTACCGGGGCTCTGGGTTGCTGTAGAAAACAAATAAACAAGAATTGAGGAAAAGTAAGTTGTTGTGGTATAATGAAGACAATGTGTGTATCCTAAGTGTGCACGGTTTAGAACACAACACATTGATCAGTTAAAAAGGTAACCACATATTCAACAGAAATAGCATGTTCCTCAATCAAGTGGCCTAGGTTGCAAGTAAAAAATAAGCAAAACTCAAGGCACAAGCAAACCTAGGTGACCACGACTAGAGTGAATTGAGTTTTAAAGATATTAGATATTGAAATTGTGCAAGTGAGAGCACAAAATTAATGTAAAATAGCACAATTAACAATAACCAATTTAATTATGAAAAATGACTACTTATTCATCCTTAGAAATAATGAAATAATCACATGTATAAGGTGTTTGTTACAAAAAGTGACAAGTCTTGATAAGAATCAAGTCAAGTCGACTCAAAAAATGCAAAGCATTAACAAGGAGAAAATACCTTGTTATGTGATTGTATTCACTCAAAAGCCATGATGAATGCGTAGTTCAACTCAATTCACTAAAGTAAAAGTGCACAATTCATAATTAAGTTGCCAAACAAGGATATGGTTTAATACATATGGTCACGACAACATATGAATCAAACTCTCAATTCAATTAGGCAATCAAATAAAGACATAATGCTCAGCGCACATATTCATCAAAGCTTTAACCAAGATTAAGCAAGAAACAACCCCATAATCATCAAGAAAACACTTGCAATTTATTTAATTGTCAAATAACTAAACTAAAACTAATATAATTACCAAAATAAAAGTGAAATGCAAATAAAACAAGGTAAAACAAGTCGAAAAGAAGGAAAAAGTAAGAAAAGAGAGGGGTGGAAGAAAGAAGAAGAGAAGAAAAGCAGCATAAAAGTGAGAAAACAGGGGCGTGCGTACACACAGGTATGTGTGCGTACGCACACTGGCTGGAAAATGCGGTTGTGTTCGCGCACAATAGCGTGCGGTCGTTGCGAAAAGAAGGGGCATAAGGGTCTGTGCGCACGCACAGAAGGGAAAGAGGGGGGTGAGCAGACGCACAAGGCGTGCGAGCGCCCTGAACAGAGAGGGAATTAAGGGTTGTGTGTGTGCACAAGTGTGTGCGCACGCACAGAACACTTTTTTTTTTACCTGAAGCGTCACAACTACCAGCTATATAACCGTCTATGCAGACGCACACAGGTCCGTGCGCACGCACAAGAGGCAAAAGGTAGAAGGTGCGGACGCACAAGGAATGCTAACGCTCCAAGCAGAAAGTGCATAAGCTGGTGTGCGCGAACACAGAAAAGTGCGTGCGCACAGGACACGAAAATTGGGGTTGTGTGCGTACGCACAGGTCTGTGCGCACGCACACGCTCTGTTTTTCCCAAAAAATTTTAGTGCTCTAAGGCAACTAACTTGATGTCCAAAATAGCATTTTCAACCCCAAAACTTATTCTACCCTAAAACTACAAGATCAACACAAAAATCTACCAAACTAAGCTAACTAAAAGAAGCAAAATTTAGACAAACAAGTGCTCAAAGAGAGGTATAGTTAGAAAGATGTTACCAAGCACTTTTATTTAATGTCTTTAAGTTAGACAATTGGGAGAGCCCTTGCTGCGGTGGCTTGTGCTTGACTTCCCCACTAATGCTAGAATGTCCAACGTCCTCCGGGATCCCAATTCTAACTATCAACAAAAACAAAAGAGAACCAAAGATTGAGCAAGCTATTTACATATTAACATATATACAATAGCCAAAAACATACACCATTGTAACTCCCTGGCAACAGCGCCAAATTTGACGTTGAGGAATTTATCGTTGATCTAGAATTTTCTCAAAATAGAATTCGTTCGTTGCAAGTATAGTCTAGATCAACAACTAACTCCCAAATTAAATGTTAATCCAAAGGATGTCACAATCAATACACAATATAAATTGGGAGTTTTAAATCCCGGTTCGTCTTTCCTAGGAGTTGCAATTAAGTGTACAATTATTGGCTATGGAGGAAATGGGGATTGGGAATGAAAGAGAGGCAAGTAATGTAAATAGCAAGGAATAAAACAAGCATGCAAGGAATTTAAAGGAAAGCGAATGAAGGAAATAAAAATGGAAATTAAATGGCAAAAAGAGCTCTTGGTGAGAATTGGGAAATTTAGGATTCCTATCATAGTTAGGGACCACAAGCATGGCAATTGTATGGAATCAATGCGATATAGTCAATCCTCCTTGAGAATTAGTCAAAAGAGCGTAATTGATCTCAATCCATAAGTCCTAGTCAACTCACTAATTACTTAGTGAAAGACTAGCGTCACTAGAAACCAAACCAATTAACTATTCTCACACAATACGGAATGGACATCCACAACTCAATTCCACCCAAACACCTAATTTCTCAATCAAGAGTGTGAAAACTAAACATGCAAGAACTCAAACATCAAAATAATAAAAGTCAAAGCAAGTAAAGTGAAAGCAAGTAAACTTCAAATGCAAGAAAACCTCTTGGCAAGTAATTGAGAGCTAAGGTTACCTATCCTAGTCATTGACCACAAACACATGATGATTATGAAGAGTTAGTCCTACTTAGTCAACCTTACATCGAAGATAAGTTAAATAGGCATAGTTGATTTCAATCCATAAGTCCTATGTCAACACTAATGGGTCACATAGAGTCAATGGAGACTAAATCAACTAACTACTCTAATGTATCAAACAAGAATGGACATCAATGATTTAAGGATCACCAAAACCAACAATTTCAAGCCAAGAGTGGAGAAAAACTAAGTAGAAACTAAGCCAAGCATTTTATCAAACACTTGGTGTGCATGAAAATAAAATAATATTAAATTGCATAGAAAATAAAAGCTAACTACCAAAAGCAAGAAAATGACAATAACAATTAAAGAAAATAATAAATGACATGAAACATAAATTTGCATTAATTAAAATTAAAATAACAAGAGTGTTCATAATATGGAAAATGACATAAAAGAGAAAATGACAAAAGAAATGAGTCACGCGCTGGGACCTGTGCGTACGCACACTTGGCTTTGTGGTTCTTGTGTGTACGCACAGCAGGTTGTGCGCACGCACTCTTCAATGTGTGCTTCTCCTTTGATTTCTTTATGTTTTCTCCCAATTCCATGCTTTCCTTCCAGTCTCATCAAGCCATTCCAACTTATTACACCTGAAATCACTCATCAAAACCATCAAGGTATTGAATGGGATAAAAGTGGGATAAAAGTGATTAAAATATGCACAAAATAGCATGTTTTCACAATTAGGCTCAATTTAGGGAGAGAACACAGAAGTGTGCTATTTGGGTGAACAAATGTGGGTTTATGTGATGAAATCCACTCAAATCAAACCAAAATATATCAGAAAATATTGACTCATCACTCTCCCAAGCTTCATAGAGGGTGGTGCACGAATTGTGAATCACACATTTCACAACTCGTACCACTAACCAGCAAGTGCACTGGGTCGTCCAAGTAATACCTTACGTGAGTAAGGGTCGAATCCCATGGAGATTGTTGGTTTGAAGCAATCTATGGTTATCTTGCAATTCTTAGTCAGGAAATCAATTGTATTTATCAGTTGAATTGCGAATAAATAAGAGAGCATGGGTTAAATGTTACTTGTTATGCAGTAATGGAGAATATGTTGGAGTTTTGGAGATGCTTTGTCTTCTGAATCTCTACTTTCCTCTGTCTTCTGATTCACGCACGCACGTCCTTCTATGGCAAGCTGTGTGTTGGGGCATCACCGTTGTCAATGGTTACATCCCCTCCTCTTGTGAAAATGATCCAAATGCTCTGTCACAGCACGACTAATCATTTGAGGTTCCCGATCATGCTGGAATAGGATTCACCCTCCTTTTGCGTCTGTCACTACGCCCAGCACTCGCGAGTTTGAAGCTCGTCACAGTCATTCAATCCCTGAATCCTACTCGGAATACCACAGACAAGGTTTATACTTTCCGGATTCTCATGAATGCCGCCATCAATCTAGCTTATACCACGGAGATTCTGATTAAGGAATCTAAGAGATATTCATTCAATCTGATGTAGAACAGAGGTGATTATCAGACACACGTTCAAGGATTGAGGAAGGTGATGAGTGTCACTGATCATCACCTTCTCCATGGTTAGGCGCGAATGGATATCTTAGATAGGAACACGCATGTTTGAATGAAAAACAGAAATACTTGCATTAATTCATCGAGACACAGCAGAGCTCCTCACCCCCAACAATGGAGTTTAGAGACTCATGCCGTCAAAGAGTACAAAGTTTAGATCTAAAATGTCATGAGATACAAAATAAGTCTCTAAAAGTTGTTTAAATA
The DNA here is from genome assembly GCF_003086295.3 of Arachis hypogaea. NCBI lineage: Eukaryota > Viridiplantae > Streptophyta > Magnoliopsida > Fabales > Fabaceae > Arachis > Arachis hypogaea. Next base: position 50,887,114 of record NC_092049.1, read on the forward strand.
CTAAACTAGTAACCTAGGTTTACAAAAGATGAGTAAACTATGATAGATGGTGCAGAGATCCACTTCTGGGGCCCACTTGGTGTGTGCTGGGGCTGAGACTTAAGCAATTCACGTGCATAAGGCCATTTTGGGCGTTCAACGCCAGGTTTGGACCCATTTCTGGCGTTGAACTCCAACTTTTAATCCTTTTCTGGCGCTGGAAGCCAGAATTGGGTAGAGAACTGGCGTTGAACGTCAGTTTACGTCGTCTATACTTGAGAAAAGTATAGACTATTATATATTGCTAGAAATCCCTGGATGTGTACTTTCCAACGCACTTGGAAGCACGCCATTTTGAGTTCTGTAGCTCCAGAAAATCCACTTTGAGTGCAGGGAGGTCAGAATCCAACAGCATCAGCAGTCCTTTTTCAGCCTGAATCAGATTTTTGCTTAGCTCCCTCAATTTCAGCCAGAAAAATACCTGAAATTATAGAAAAACACACAACTCATAGTAAAGTCCAGAAATATGAATTCTTTCCTAAAAACTAAAGGAAACAAACTAAAAACTCACTAAAACATACTAAAAACTATATGAAATTAACCCCAAAAAGCGTATAAAATATCCGCTCATCACAACACCAAACTTAAACTGTTGCTTGTCCTCAAGCAACTAGACAAATAAAATAGAAGACTAATAGGTTGAGAAGCAATAATATCTCAGAGTTTTTGAGTGAAGCTCAGATTCTAATTAGATGAGCGGGACTAGTAGCTTTTTGCTTCCGAACAGTTTTGGCATCTCACTTTATCCATTGAAGCTCAGAGTGATTGGCATCTATAGGAACTTAGAATTCAGATAGTGTTATTAATTCTCCTATTTCAGTATGATGATTCTTGAACACAGCTATTTCATGAGTCTTGGCCGTGGCCCTAAGTGCTTTGTTTTCCAGTATTACCACCGGATACATAAATGCCACAGACACATAATTGGGTGAAACTTTTAGATTGTGACTCAGCTTTGCTAAAGTCCCCAATTAGAGGTGTCCAGAGTTCTTAAGCACACTCTTCTTTCTGCTTTGGACCCTGACTTTAACCGCTCAGTCTCAAGTTTTCACTTGACACCTTCACGCCACAAGCACATGGTTAGGGACAGCTTGGTTTAGCCGCTTAGGCCAGGATTTTATTCCCTTAGGCCCTCCTATCCACTGATGCTCAAAGCCTTGGGATCTTTTTTATTACCCTTGCCTTTTGGTTTTAAGGGCTATTGGCTTTTTCTGCTTTTTTTTTTCTTTTGCTGCTTTTTCTTGCTTCAAGAATCATTTTTTTTTTTATTTTTTAGATTATCAATAACATGTCTCATGTTCACCATTCTTTCAAGAGCCAACATATTTAACAGTCTTAAACAACAAATTCAAAAGACATATGCACTGTTCAAGCATTCATTCAGAAGACAGAAAGTATTGCCACCACATGTAACTAATTAGAATTTCTCTTATTAAAACTCAAAATTTTATTGCCTCTTATTCAAAAGATCTACTATTTTATTCATGTTTGTTGATGATGAGAAAAATAAACTATGGCTTAATTGGAGATAAAATCAAAATAGATACTAATTACTACTATATGACTCCTAAGGTGAACTTCTCTAATCACACTATCACAGAGTTAAAGCAGAAATTGGAATTTAACAACCTTTGTTCTGGGAAATGGGTGTTCCTCTGATCCGTGGGGTGCTTGATTCTTCAAGAGATAACTTCTGGCGCTTCAATTCCCTTAAGTCACGCCCTTGCTCCTCTTGTTCTTTAAACATATAGGTCAGTATTTGACTGTGTTCCTTCTGTTCTTTTATTATTTGCTCCATAGCTTCCCGTATCTTGGTGATAGACGTCTCAAGATACTCCCAGTATTCAGATTGAGGGATTTCTGGGAGAAATTCCTGCGTTTTCTTCTTGGTGGGATCATCCTGGGCTTGTTGTTTTTCCATTGATGCTTTGGTGATTGGTTTCTCAACTGAGATATACTCAGTTATTCCCATCCTTACCCCGGCGTCCTTGCAGAGCAGAGAAATCACGCTTGGATAAGCCAACCTGGCCTCTTTAGAATTTTTGTTAGCAATTTTGTAGAATTCAGCTGAGATCAGCTGATGAACTTCCACTTCTTTTCCCATCATGATGCAATGGATCATCACTGCTCTTTTAATTGTGACTTCAGAACGGTTGCTAGTGGGCAACAGAGAATGCCCAATGAAGTCCAGCCATCCTCTGGCGACTGGTTTGAGATCCTCTCTCTTGAGTTGATTTGGGACACCCTTTGTGTTGGTGGTCCACCTGGCTCCAGCGATACATATGTCCTCTAGAATCTTATCCAGGCCCTTGTCTGTTCTCATCATTCTCCTGTTTAAGGAGTCTGGATCATCTTTCAGCTGAGGTAGCTTTAGGATCTCTCTGATCTTGTCAGGGATGGTGTGAACAATCTTTCCTCTGACCATGGTCCGATATTCATAGAAAGCAGTTCCAGATAATTTCTGCTTGTCAGTCTGCCACATATTAGCATAGAACTCTTGGACCATATTCCTTCCTACTTTCGTTTCAGGATTAGCTAGGACTTCCCAGTTCCTGATTTGAATTTGCTCCTGGATCTCCGGATATTCATCTTCTTTCAGATCGAATCTAACTTCCGGGATCACTGATCTCAGACCCATTATTTTGTTATAATGGTCTGAATGTTCTTTAGATAAGAACTTCCCTTGATTCCAAGTGGTTTTGGAACACTCTCTTTCTTGCCTCTTGGAGTAGGTTGTTTTCCTTTAGGAGCCATGATCTTAGTGATCGCGGATAAACACACCAAACTTAGAGGTTTGCTTGTCCTCAAGAAAAAGAAAAGAAAGGAGAGGGATAGAAGGAGAGCTAGGTGCAATTGTTGATGGAAGGGGAGGGAGGCCGAACCCAAATTTAAAGGGAGGGAGGGTGGGTTTTCGAAAAAATAGATAAAGATATGATAAAAAAGATTGATTTGGAAAAGATAAGATAGAAGATATGGTAAGAGAAGATTTTTGAAAAAGATAGATATAGATTTTAATGTTTTTTTTTTTGAAAAAGATAAATTGGAGATTTTGAAAAAGATATTAGTTGGAAAAAATTAGATTTGTTTTAAAAATAGGATTTGAAAAGAGTTGGATTAAATTTGCAAAGAGGCTTGGTGCTTATGGATTAAGATACATTTGATATTTTTAAGGTAGGGTTTTTAGAAATTAGGGATTTTAAAAATCAGGGTTCTTAACATGTTTATGCAAGAAATCATGAATTGAAGTATGAAAATTAAGATTTGAATGAAAAAATATGAAGAAAAGTGAATTTTGGCTCCTCCCCGCCATCCTGGCGTTTGAACGCCCAAACACTGCCTGTTTTGGGCGTTCAACGCCCAAATGCTGTTCTCCTGGGCGTTCAATGCCCAGTTGTTGCCCTTTTCTGGCGTTGAACACCAGATTGCTATCCTTACTAGCGTTCAGCGCCCACTGGCTGCCCCTTTTGGGCGCTGAACGCCCAGAATGGGCTCTTACTGGCGTTTTCTTGCCAGTGAGCTCTTTTTTTCTATTTTGTGTGCATATTCCTTCTGTAACCCTGTGAACTTATGCAATTGATTCTTTACCTTGTTATCAATGAACTCTATATAAACAAATAAAAATAAAAATAGAAATGTGGCAAATTGCTTAGAGGATTGATGCCCCACGGCTGGGTTGCCTCCCAGCAAGCGCTTCTTTATTGTCTTTAGCTAGTCCTTGCTGAGCTTTTAGTCTAGCTTCAGCCTTGAGCACTCTTGCGCAATGTTGCGTTCAAGATAATGCTTGATTCTCTATTCATTGGCAATGAACCTCTTATCAGAATCAATATCTTGAAGCTCCACATAACCATATGGTGATACACTTGTAATCACGTATGGTCCCATCCACCGGGATTTCAATTTCCCGGGGAATAGCCTGAGTCTAGAGTTGAACAACAGAACCTTCTGTCCTGGCTCAAAGATTCTAGATGACAGCTTTCTGTCATGCCACTTTTTTTATTTCTCTTTATAAAGCTTGGCATTTTCGAAAGCTGTGAATCTGAATTCCTCTAGCTCATTTAGCTGGAGCAATCTTTTTTCTCCTGCTAATTTGGCATCAAAGTTCAGGAATCTGGTTGCCCAGTAGGCTTTATGTTCCAGTTCCACGGGCAGGTGACATGCCTTACCATACACAAGTTGGTATGGAGAGGTCCCTATAGGGGTCTTGAATGCTGTTCTGTAAGCCTACAAAGCATCATCCAAGCTCCGTGCCCAATCCTTTCTACGGGTACTTACTGTCCGTTCTAGGATTCTCTTTAATTCTCTGTTAGAGACTTCAGCTTGCCCATTAGTTTGTGGATGATATGGAGTAGCCACCTTATGGCGAATTCCATACCGAACCATGGCAGAGTAAAGCTGTTTATTACAGAAGTGAGTGCCTCCATCACTGATTAGCACTCTAGGGACACCAAACCTGCTAAAGATATGTTTCTGGAGGAACTTCAGCACTGTTTTAGTATCATTGGTGGGTGTGGCAATGGCCTCAACCCATTTCGATACATAGTCAACTGCCACCAGAATATAAGTGTTTGAGTATGATGGTGGGAAAGGTCCCATGAAGTCAATTCCCCATACGTCAAACAACTCAATTTCCAAGATTCCTTGTTGAGGCATGGCGTAACCATGAGGCAGATTACCAGCTCTTTGGCAACTGTCACAGTTACGTACAAACTCTCGGGAATCTTTATAGAGTGTGGGCCAATAGAAGCCACATTGGAGGACCTTGGTGGCTGTTCGCTCACCTCCGAAATGGCCTCTATATTGAGATCCATGGCAATGCCACAGGATCCTCTGTGCTTCTTCTCTAGGCACACACCTACAGATTATTCCGTCTGCACATCTCTTAAAGAGATAAGGTTCATCCCACAAGTAGTACTTTGCATCAGTAATTAATTTCTTCTTTTGTATCCTATTGTACTCCTTGGGTATGAACCTTGCAGCTTTATAGTTTGCAGTATCGGCAAACCATGGTGTTTCCTGAATGGCAAATAAATGCTCATCCGGAAAGATCTCAGAGATCTCAAGAGAGGGGGGGCGTCCCTTCTACTGGCTCTATCCGGGACAGATGATCAGCCACTTGGTTTTCTGTCCCTTTTCTGTCTCTTATTTCTATATCAAACTCTTGCAGAAGCAACACCCATCTGATGAGCCAGGGTTTTGAATCATGCTTTGTGAGTAGATATTTAAGAGCAGCATGATCAGTATACACAATCACTTTTGATCCTACTAAGTATGATCTGAACTTGTCAATGGCGTAAACCACTGCAAGTAATTCTTTTTCTGTGGTTGTGTAATTTTTCTGGGCATCATTTAGAACGCGACTACCGTAATAAATGACGTGCAGAAGCTTGTCATGCCTCTGTCCCAACACTGCACCAATGGCGTGATCACTGGCATCACACATTAGCTCAAATGGTAATGTCCAGTCTGGTGCAGAAATAACTGGTGCTGTGACCAGCTTAGCTTTCAGCGTTTCAAACACCTGCAGGCACTCTGTGTCAAACACAAATGGCGTGTCAGCAGCTAGCAGATTGCTTAGAGGTTTTGCGATTTTTGAAAAATCCTTTATAAACCTCCTATAGAATCCTGCATGTCCCAGAAAGCTTCTGATTGTTTTAACATTGGCAGGTGGTGGTAATTTTTCAATTACCTCTATTTTTGCTTGATCCACCTCTATTCCCTTGTTTGAGATTTTATGCCCAAGAACAATCCCTTCAGTCACCATGAAGTGACATTTTTCCCAGTTTAAAACTAGGTTGGTCTCTTGGCATCTTTTCAGAACAAGTTTCAGGTGGTCAAGACAGGAGCTGAATGAGTCTCCATATACTGAGAAGTCATCCATCAAGACTTCCAGAAATTTTTCCACCATATCAGAGAAAATAGAGAGCATGCATCTCTGGAAGGTTGCAGGCGCATTACACAGCCCAAATGGCATCCTTCTATAAGCAAACACTCCAGATGGACATGTGAATGCTGTTTTCTCTTGATCCTGAGGATCTACTGCAATCTGGTTATAGCCTGAGTAACCGTCCAAGAAGCAGTAATAATCATGACCTGCTAGTCTTTCTAGCATCTGATCTATGAATGGTAAAGGAAAATGATCCTTTCTGGTGGCTGTATTGAGTCTTCTGTAGTCAATACACATGCGCCACCCTGTAACTGTTCTTGTAGGAACCAGTTCATTTTTTTCATTATGAATCACTGTCATGCCTCCCTTTTTTGGGACGACTTGGACAGGGCTCACCCAGGGGCTATCAGAAATAGGATAAATAATCCCAGCCTCTAGTAGTTTGGTGACCTCTTTCTGCACCACTTCTTTCATGGCTGGATTTAGCCGCCTCTGTGGTTGAACCACTGGTTTAGCATTATCCTCCAATAAGATTTTGTGCATGCATCTAGCTGGGCTTATGCCCTTAAGGTCACCTATGGACCACGCAAGAGCTGTCTTGTGTGTCCTTAGCACTTGAATAAGTGCTTCTTCTTCCTGTGAATTTAAGGCAGAGCTTATGATCACTGGAAAAGTGTCACCTTCTCCCAGAAATGCATATTTCAAGGATGGTGGTAATGGCTTGAGCTCGGGTTTAGGAGGTTTTTCTTCTTCCAGAAGAATTTTCAGAGGCTCTTTCATGTCCTCCGAATCCTCTAAATCAGGCTGAACGTCTTTAAAGATGTTTTCCAACTCTGATTCGAGACTCTCAGCCATGTTGATCTCTTCTACCAAAGAGTCAATAAGATCAACTTTCATGCAGTCTTTTGATGTGTCAGGATGCTGCATGGCTTTGACAGCGTTCAACTTAAACTCATTATCATTGACTCTCAGGGTTATTTCCCCCTGTTAGACGTCAATGAGGGATCGTCCAGTTGCTTGGAAGGGTCTTCCTAGAATGAGAGTAGCACTCTTGTGCTCCTCTATTTCCAGCACAACAAAGTCAGTGGGAAAGGTGAATGGCCCAACTCTGACAATCATGTCTTCAATCACGCCTGATGGGTATTTAGTGGAGCCATCAGCAAGTTGGAGACATATCCGGGTTGGTTTAACTTCTTCAGTTAAGCCAAGCTTTCTGATAGTGGATGCAGGTATTAGGTTGATGCTTGCCCCAAGATCGCATAAAGCTGTCTTGGTGCATTGACCTTCTAATATGCATGGTAGAAAACTCCCAGGGTCTTTAAGCTTCTCAGGAAAGCTTTTCAGAATGACTGTATTGCATTCTTCAGTGAGGAGAACTCTTTCTGTTTCTCTCCAATCCTTTTTATGACTCAAGATCTCTTTCATGAACTTGGCATAAGAAGGTATTTGCTCAAGTGCTTTTGCAAATGGAATCTTTATTTCAAGAGTCCTGAGATAATCTTTAAAGCGAGCAAATTGCTTATCCTGCTCCTCTTTCCGGAGTTTTTGAGGATAAGGTATCTTGGCTTTATATTCTTTAACCTTAGTTGCTGTAGGTTTATTGCCTACAGAAGTGGTTGAAGAAGCCTTTTTAGAGGGGTTGCTTTCAGCATTTGTGTGTGTCTGATCCCTCACTGGCAATTGAGTGCCAGAGTTAGAGACTGGAGTGACGTTAGATGCCAACTCCTTGTATGTTCCTGGCGTCTGAACGCCAGAACTGTGCCCATTTTGGGCGTTCAGCGCCAGATCTTGCCCATTTTGGGCGTTCAACGCCAGATCCTTGCCTATTTCTGGCGTTGAACGCCAGTCCTGCCTTGTTTCTGGCGTTGAACGCCAGTCCTGAGCATGTTCTGGGCGTTCAGCGCCAGCCTTCCACCAATTTTCTGGCGTTTTAGTTCCAGAATTACTTTTCCCTGGGCTCTTACTGTCCTCAGGTGAATTTTGGGTGGTTTGCTCATTTCTTAGCTTTTTGCTGCCTTGAGGTGGGGTATTTAATGTTTTCCCACTTCTTAGTTGAACTGCTTGGCATTCTTCTATTATTTGCCTTGACAGCTGCTGCTTTGTTTGCTTAAACTGTTCGTCCATATGTATATTAGCTATCCTTGTCTCTTGTAGTCTATCTTTGAATTCGGCTAACTGCTTTGTTAGAAAGTCCAATTGCTGATTGAATTCAGCAGCTTGTTTTACAGGACTGAGTTCAGCAGTTGCTGCTTTAACCTCTTCTTTCATAGAAGGGTCCCTGCTTAGGTACAGATGCTGATTTCTGGCAACTGTATCAATGAGCTCTTGAGCTTCTACAATTGTCTTTCTCATGTGGATAGATCCACCAGCTGAGTAATCCAAAGACATCTGAGCTCCTTCTGCAAGCCCATAATAGAAGATGTCTAACTGAACCCACTCTGAAAATATTTCAGAGGGGCATTTTCGTAGCATCTCTCTGTATCTCTCCCAGGCATCATAAAGAGATTCATTATCTCCTTGTTTGAAGCCTTGGATGTCCAGCCTTAGCTGTGTCATCCATTTTGGGGGAAAGTATTGATTCAGGAATTTTTCTGTTAGCTGTTTTCATGTCCTTATGCTGGCCTTAGGTTGGTTATTCCACCACCTCTTAGCTTGATCCTTTACAGCAAATGGAAACAGTAATAGTCTGTAGACATCCTGATCTATTTCTTTATCATGTACTGTGTCAGCAATCTGTAGAAACTGTGCCAGAAACTCTGTAGGTTCTTCCTGTGAAAGACCGGAATACTGGCAACTTTGCTGCACCATGATAATGAGCTGAGGATTCAACTCAAAGCTACTGACTCCAATGGAGGGTATGCAGATGCTACTCCCATATGAAGCAGTAGAGGGGTTAGAATATGACCCCAGAGTCCTCCTGGACTGTTCATTTCCACTTAGATCCATGATGGAGAAAGGGAGATGATGTCAAGTAAAAATTTTATTTTTATTTATTTATTTATTTATTTATTTCAAAAATAAATTAAAATAAAATAAATAAAATTAGGTGAAGATTTTCGAAAAAAATGAGGAGAGATAAAGTGGTAAGGAAGTTTTGAAAAAGATATGATTTGGAAAAGATTTTAAATTTTTAAAAAAAATCTGGACTTTTTAAAAATAATTTTCGAAAATCTATTTTAAAATTAGAGAGAAAAGATATTTTTGAATTTAGTGAGGAAAGAGAAAAAACGATAAAATAGCACAAGATTTAAAATTTTTAGATCTAATGCTCCTTGTTTTCGAAAATTTTGGAGGGTAAAACACCAAGGAACACCAAACTTAAAATTTCAAGATCAAGACACAAGGAAAACTCAAGAACACTTTGAAGACTCACAAGAACACAAGAACATGAAGAAGAAACACCAAACTTAAAATTTTTGAAAATCAAAGGGAAATCAACTAGAAAACACCAAACTTAAAGTTTGGCACAAAATTTAATAGAGAAAATATTATTTTTGAAAAAGATTTTTAAAAAGAGTGTACCAAACTGCCACGGACTTAGACTAACACCCTAGCCAGTTGAGCAGTAAATGTAACACTTGTTTTGAAGAAGGATATTTTTGACTAAGAACAATAATAAGAGACTCTAAACCAAAAAGAAAAATTTTCCTAATCTAAGCAACAAAATAAACCGTCAGTTGTTCAAACATGAACAATCCCCGGCAACGGCGCCAAAAACTTGGTGCACGAATTGTGAATCACACTTTTCACAACTCGTACCACTAACCAGCAAGTGCACTGGGTCGTCCAAGTAATACCTTACGTGAGTAAGGGTCGAATCCCACGGAGATTGTTGGTTTGAAGCAATCAATGGTTATCTTGCAATTCTTAGTCAGGAAATCAATTGTATTTATCAGTTGAATTGTGAATAAACAAGAGAGCATGGGTTAAATGTTACTTGTTATGCAGTAATGGAGAATATGTTGGAGTTTTGGAGATGCTTTGTCTTCTGAATCTCTGCTTTCCTCTGTCTTCTGATTCACGCACGCACGTCCTTCTATGGCAAGCTGTGTGTTGGGGCATCACCGTTGTCAATGGTTACATCCCCTCCTCTTGTGAAAATGATCCAAATGCTCTGTCACAGCACGGCTAATCATCTGAGGTTCCCGATCATGCTGGAATAGGATTCACCCTCCTTTTGCGTCTGTCACTACGCCCAGCACACGCGAGTTTAAAGCTCGTCACAGTCATTCAATCTCTGAATCCTACTCAGAATACCACAGACAAGGTTTAGACTTTTCAGATTCTCAAGAATGCCGCCATCAATCTAGCTTATACCACGGAGATTCTAATTAAGGAATCTAAGAGATATTCATTCAATCTGATGTAGAACGGAGGTGATTGTCAGACACACGTTCAAGGATTGAGGAAGGTGATGAGTGTCACTGATCATCACCTTCTCCATGGTTAGGCGCGAATGGATATCTTAGATAGGAACACGCATGTTTGAATGAAAAACAGAAATACTTGCATTAATTCATCGAGACACAGCAGAGCTCCTCACCCCCAACAATGGAGTTTAGAGACTCATGCCATCAAAGAGTACAAAGTTTAGATATAAAATTTCATGAGATACAAAATAAGTCTCTAAAAGTTGTTTAAATACTAAACTAGTAACCTAGGTTTACAAAAGATGAGTAAACTATGATAGATGGTGCAGAGATCCACTTCTGGGGCCCACTTGGTGTGTGCTGGGGCTGAGACTTAAGCAATTCACGTGCATAAGGCCATTTTGGGCGTTCAACGCCAGGTTTCGATCCATTTCTGGCGTTGAACTCCAACTTTTAATCCTTTTCTGGCGCTGGACGCCAGAATTGGGTAGAGAACTGGCGTTGAACGCCAGTTTATGTCATCTATCCTTGAGCAAAGTATGAACTATTATATATTTCTAGAAAGCCCGGGATGTCTACTTTCCAACGCACTTGGAAGCACGCCATTTTGAGTTCTGTAGCTCCAGAAAATCCACTTTGAGTGCAGGGAGGTCAGAATCCAACAGCATCAGCAGTCCTTTTTCAGCCTGAATCAGATTTTTGCTCAGCTCCCTCAATTTCAGCCAGAAAAATACCTGAAATTACAGAAAAACACACAACTCATAGTAAAGTCCAGAAATATGAATTCTTTCCTAAAAACTAAAGGAAACAAACTAAAAACTCACTAAAACATACTAAAAACTATATGAAATTAACCCCAAAAAGCGTATAAAATATCCGCTCATCAGAGGGATTCACCCTCTTTCTGTCTAAAGGTCAAAACTTCCACTCTAAGCTTGCTCAGCTTCTGAGGTGGAAAGAACTTGGTCAATAATGCATTGACCACCTTCTCCCAAGAGTCTAGGCTTTCCTTAGGCTGAGAGTCCAGCCAGAGCCTAGCTCTGTCTCTTACAGCAAAGGGAAAAAGCATAAGCTTGTAAATCTCTGGATCCACTCCATTAGTCTTGACAGTATCATAGATCTGCAAGAAATTAGAGATGAATCTTTTGGGATCTTCTTGTGAAAGTCCATGAAATTGGCAGTTCTGTTGTACTAGAGTGACCAGTTGAGGCTTTAGCTCAAAGTTGTTTGCCCCAATGGTAGGTATAGAGATGCTCCATCCATAGAAGTCAGAAGTGGGTGCAGTAAAGTCACCTTGAACCTTCCTTGCATCTCCTCTATCACTGGGATTGGCTGCCATATCTGTATTCTTAGCTTCTTGATCAAAAAGCTCTGTGAGGTTTCCTCCGGAGTGTTGTGCTCTAGCTTTTTGTAGCCGCCTCCTTAGAGTACTCTCAGGTTCAGGATCAGCATTAGAGAAAGGTTTTTTTTATCTTTGTACTATGTCAGAGTATAGAGAACTCTTGGTGAGATATTTGAAGAAGAAAAGAAGAATGATAGTAGAGAGAGAGACGGTATAATTCAGATAGAGGGGGGAAGAATTCGAAAATTAGGAGTAAGGAACTTAAAATATTTTTGTTTTTATTTTATTTATTTATTTAATTTGAATTATGAAAGAAGAATAAAAGGAAATTAAAATCTTGGACAACTAATTAACTAAAAATATTTGAAGAATTAAAAGGTGATTTTCGAAAATGAAGGAAAGAAAAAGTCAAAGAAAGATCTTCAAATTCAAATTTAAAAGAAAGTAAAGATTCAAAAGTTAAGAGTTTTCATTTAAAAGGAAGATAAGATAAGTAAGTTTTAAAATTTAAAAAGAAAGATAAGATAAAGATTTTAAAAAGAATAAGAAAGATAAGATTTAAAATTTAAAGATTTTGTAAATTAAGTTTAAAAGATTTAAGATAAGGAAAGTTTAAAATTTAAAAGATATATATGATAAAGATTTGAGAAGATTTTGAATTTAAATTTTGAAATTTGAATTTTCAAAAAGAGTTGATTTTGAAATTTGAATTTAAAAGATAGGATTTATAAAATTTAAAGAAACATAAAAAAGATAAGATAAAGATTTGAAAATATTAAGAAAGATAGGATTTAAAAATTTAAAAATTTTGAAGATCAAATTTTAAAAGATAGTAAAGACTTAAAAAGATAAGAATTTAAAAATTAAAAATTTTAAAAGAAGATAAGATAGGAAGGATTTAAAGGAAAAAGATATGATAAATATTTGAAAAAGATTTGAAAAGATGAGATTTGAAATTTAAAATTTAGACTTTACTAATAAGAAAACACCAAACTTAAAAATTTTTAAATTAAGATAAGAAAAGATAGCAAGATTTTAAAAAATTTAAACAAACATAAAAAGAAATATTTTTTTGGATTTTCAAATTTTAAAGAAAAAGAAAAACAACTAAGAGACACCAAACTTAAAAATTTAAGATTAAAGACACTAATTTTTCGAAAATTAAAAGAAAACACCAAAGACACCAAACTTTAAAAATTTTGAAATCAAACAAGAAAAATTACCAAGAAAGTTTCAAACACCAAGAAGGAAAACAAGAACAATTTTTCGAAAATTAAAGAAAAAGATGAAAACAAAAAGGGACACCAAACTTAAAAATTGACACAAGACTCAAACAAAGGCAAAGATTACTAAAGAAAAGAAAGGATTTTGAAAAGTTTTTGAAAAAGAAAACAAGAAACACAAGTAAAAGAGCAAATAAACCGTAAAAATTACCTACTCTAAGCAACAAGATAGTTGATAAACTACTATTTTATGGTTATTTTTGTGCTAAATTGGGTGGTTTTTATCAATTCTCCATACGCTTATTCATGTAATTTGCATGTTTTATATTGGCCTTCCTAATTCTGCTCTATGATTGAAAACTTGCTTCCCAAGCCTTTAAATTATCGATCTTTAATTCCTATTTCTACCATTCGATGCCGTGATTTATGTGTTAAGTGTTTTCAGGATTTATAGGGCAAGAATGGCTTGGAGGATGGAAAGGAAACTTGCAAAAATGGAAGGAGCACAAGAAACCAAGGAGCTGACCAGCGAGGACCGACGCGCACGCACACCTCACGCGTGCGCGTAACTTGGTGCTTTCCAGAACGACGCGGACGCACACCTAACGCGTACGCGTGATGCGCACAGAAGACCATCGACGCGTACGCGTGACTGATGGGTACGCCCAACGTGCGTAATATGCTGCAACTGCAGAATTCGCTGGGGGCGATTTTGGATTTAGTTTGGACCCAGTTTTCGGTCCAGAAACACAGACTAGAGCCAGGGGATAGCAGAGACTCGAGAGACATTCAGACATTCACTCATTCATTAGTTTTTTTTAGTTTTTTAGTAGGCTTCTTCATAGTCACACTTTTCCTAGTTTTACATTTTGGATTGGATATTGAGAAGAGTTACTACCTCCGTTGAGGTCTTTATTATTACAGTTTGTTTTCTATTCCCTTTCCCTTTTATTTTACCAATTACTTTGTTTAGAGCTACATGCGGATATTTACGATTTTGGGATTTATTAATTGGTGCACGAAATCACAATCACACTTTTGCAATTCCGCACAACTAACCAGCAAGTGCACTGGGTCGTCCAAGTAATACCTTACGTGAGTAAGGGTCGATCCCACGGAGATTGTCGGCTTGAAGCAAGCTATGGTTATCTTGTAAATCTTAGTCAGGAGATTAATGATATGAGTGGTTATATTTATGAAAAATAAATAACATAAATTAAACAGTACTTGTGACTCAGTAATGAGAAACAGGTTGAGGTTTTGAAGATGCTTTGTCTTCTGAATCTCTGCTTTCCTACTGTCTTCTTCTTCACGCCGCAAGGCTCCTTCCATGGCAAGCTGTATGTTGGTGGATCACCGTTGTCAATGGCTACCATCCGTCCTCTCAGTGAAAATGGTCTAGCTACGGGTTTCGTAGGGCTAATCATCTGTCGGTTCTCACTAGTGTTGGAATAAGATCAATTGATCCTTTTTTGCACACTGTCACTGCGCCCAACGTTTGTGAGTTTGAAGCTCGTCACAGTCATCCCTTCCAGGATCCTACTCGGAATACCACAGATAAGGTTTAGGCTTTCCGGATCTCAAGAATGCTGCCAATTGATTCTAGCTTATACCACGAAGACTCTGATCTCACGGATTTGAATGCTCTGTTGTCAGGAGAGGCAATCAAACTCGTGAACCAGGAACCAAAGAGATACACACTCAATCTAAGGTAGAACGGAAGTGGTTGTCAGGCATGCGTTCATAGGTTGAGAATGGTGATGAGTGTCACGGATCATCACATTCATCATGTTGAAGTGCAAGTGAATATCTTAGAATAGAAACAAGCGTGATTGAATGGAAAACAGTAGTAATTGCATTAATCCATCGACACACAGCAGAGCTCCTCACCCCCAACCATGGAGTTTGGAAACTCATGCCATAGAAGATATAAAATTCATATGTAAAAATGTCATGAGGTCCATAGTAACTCTCTAAAAGTAGTTTTTATACTAAACTAGTGACCTAGGTTTACAGAAAATGAGTAAACTGAGATAGATAGTGCAGAAATCCGCTTCCGGGGCCCACTTGGTGTGTGTTTAGGCTGAGCATTGAAGCTTTCACGTGCATAGGCTGCTCCTGGCATTTAACTCCAGCTTTTGTGCCAGTTTGGGTGTTTAACTCCAACTTTTATGCCAGTTCTGGCGTTTAACGCCAGAATAGGTTAGAGACTTGGCGTTAAACGCCAGTTTGCATGATCTCAACTCGGTCAAAGTATCGACTATTATATATTGCTGAAAATCCCAAGATGTCTACTTTCCAACGCAATTGAGAGCGCGCCAATTGGGCTTCTGTAGCTCCAAAAAATCCATTTTGAGTGCAGAGAGGTCAGAATCCAACAGCATCTGCAGTCCTTTTTCAGCATCTATATCAGATTTTTGCTCAGGTCCCTCAATTTCAGCCAAAAAATACCTGAAATCATAGAAAAACACACAAACTCATATTAAAGTCCAGAAATGTGATTTTTTCATAAAGACTAATAAAAATATACTAAAAAGTAGCTAGATCCTACTAAAAACTATATGAAAATACCCCCAAAAAGCGTATAAAATATCCGCTCATCATAGCACCAAACTTAAACTGTTGCTTGTCCTCAAGCAACTAGATAAATAAAACAGGATAGAAAGAAAACCAAGAGGCAATAACATCTCAGAGTTTTATTGAAGCTCAAATTTTCATTAGTTGAGCGAGACTAGTAACTTTTTGCTTCTGAACAGTTTTGGCACCTCAATTTATCCTTTGAAGTTCAGAATGATTGGCATCTATAGGAACTCTAAATTCAGATAGTGTTATTGATTCTCCTAGTTTAGTATGTTGATTCTTGAACACAGCTACTTTATGAGTCTTGGCCGTGGCCCTAAGCACTTTGTTTTCCAGTATTACCATTGGATACATAAATGCCACAGACACATAACTGGGTGAACCTTTTTAGATTGTGACTCAACTTTGCTGAAGTCACCAGTTAGAGGTCTCCAGAGCTCTTAAGCACACTCTTTTTTGCTTTGGACCACGACTTTAACTGCTCAGTCTCAAGTTTTCACTTGACACCTTCACGCCACAAGCACATGGTCAGGGACAGTTTGGTTTAGCCGCTTAGGCCAGGATTTTATTCCTTTAGGCCCTCCTATCCATTAATGCTCAAAGCTTTGGATCCTTTGTACCCTTGCCTTTTGGTTTAAAGGGCTATTGGCTTTTTCTGCTTGCTTTTTTCTCTTTCTTTCTTTTTCTTTTATTTTTTGCCAATTTTTTTTTGCAAGCTTTGTATTCACTGCTTTTTCTTGCTTCAAGAATCAATTTTATGATTTTTCAGATTATGAATAACATTTTTCCTTTTTCATTATTCTTTCAAGAGCTAACAAATTTAACATTCATAAACTTCACTATCAAAATTTATGCACTGTTCAAGCATTCATTCAGAAGACAAAAAGTATTGCCACCATATATAAATAATTTGAATTTTTCTTATTAAGAACTCGAAAATAAAACTACCTCCTTATTCTAAAAAAAATCTGCTATTTTATTCATGTTTAATGATGATGAGAAAAATAAATTATAACTTACTTGGAGATAATAAAAAAATAAAAATAAAGATACTAATTACTATTATTCATGTGACTCCTAAGGTAGATCTCTAATAGCAAAAGTTATCACATAGTTAAGATTATGACTCAACAACCTTTATTTTGGGAGATGGATGCTCGTTCAATCTGTGGGGTGTCTGGCCCTTCAAGAGATAGCTTCTGGTACTTCAGCTCCTGTAGCTCATGCCATTGCTTCTCTTGTTCCTTCAGTAGTTTGTAGAGCATGCTATTTTAAATTTGTTGTTCTTCTTTCAGTTGATCCATAGCTTCTTGCAGCTTGGTGACAGATGCTTCTAGGCGGGTCCAGTACTCAATCTGAGGGATTTCTGGGAGGAACTCCTGTGCCCTCCTTTTGATGGAGGTATCTTGCACTTGTTGTCCTTCCATTGACTTTTTGGTGATTGGGTGCTCGACTGAGATATACTCATCCACTCCCATCTTTACCCCATCATCTTTATATAGCAGAGAGATTAGGCTTGGGTAAGCCAATTTAGCGTCAGTAGAGTTCTTATTTGCAATTGTGTAAAGCTCACAAGAAATCAAATGATGAATCTCCACTTCGTTTCCTAGCATAATGCAGTGGATCATTACTGCTCTTTTGACAATGACTTCAGAGCAGTTGCTGGTGGGCAGTATAGAACGCCCAATGAAGTCCAGCCAGCCCCTAGCAATTGGTTTGAGATCTCCTCTCTTGAGTTGATTTGGGACACCCTTTGTGTTGGTTATCCACTTAGTTCTAGGGATGCATATGTACTCTAGAACTTGGTCCAAACGCTTATCTAATCTCACCATTCTCCTATTAAAGGATTTTGGATCATTTTGTAGTTGAGGCAGCTTGAAGACCTCTCTTATTTTGTCCAGGTGGGAGTAAATAATCTTTCCTCTGACCACGGTTCGAAAGGTATAGAAGGCGGTTCTAGTCATTCTCTGCTTATCTATTTCTACCCACCTTTGTCTCAGGATTAGCTAGAATTTCCCAACCCCCTGTTTCGAATCTGCTCTTGGATCTCCGGCTTTCAGATCGAATTTGACTTCCGGGATCACTGACCTTAGACCCATTATTTTGTGGTAATGGTCTGCATGTTCTTTAGTTAAGAACCTCTCTTGATTCCAAAGTGGTTTTGGAGTGTTCTCTTTCTTGCCTCTTGAAGTGGTTTATTTTCCCTTAGGAGCCATAATCTTGGTGAATCTTAGCTTAGTGATCACGAAAAACACACCAAATTTAGAGGTTTGCTTGTCCCCAAGCAAAAGAAAGAAAAGGAGAGGAATAGACGGAGAGTCGAATTCGAGTTATGGAGGAGAGGGGTGGCCGAATGTGAATTTATAAGGGAGGGGGTGGGTTCAAAAATTTTGAAAAAGATATGATTTGTAAAAGATAATTATGATATGAAAAAGATGAAATTTTAAAATTGAAAAGATATGAGAGATTTGAAAAAGATAAATCTGAATTTGAAAGGATAGTATAATGAGTTGAAAAAGATTTGAGAAGAAATTAAAAAGATAGATGAGTTTTGAAAAATATTTGAAATGAAATTGAAGAAGATTTGAGAAAGATTTTTAGGATTAAAGAAGAATTTATTTTTAATTTGTTTTGTTTTTTTTTTTTTTTGAAATTGAAATTGAAAAATGATAATTTATAACATGTTTATGCAAGAAATTTTGGATGGAACCATGAAAATTTGAAAAAAATTGAGTTGGAAACAAAACTTCCTCTCCTCCACATTCCTGGCGTTAAACGCCCAGAATGGCACCCATTCTGGAATTTAACACCCATTTATTGCTTCTTTTGGGCGTTTAACGCCAGCCAGGGTAACGCCTAGCCAGGTACCCTGGCTAGCGTTAAACGCCAGAAAGCCTTTATCACTGTGCGTTTTTCTAAACGCCCAGGATGCTGCAATTCTAGCATTAAACGTCCAGAATGGTACCCATTCTGGCGTTTAACGCTCAGAAAGGTATCTTTACTGTCATTAAATGACCAGAATGGTGCCTTTTCTGAGGGTTACCTGAAACCGTAGGTCGATCTCGGACGAGATCTTCTGTACTGGTCGGAGATGACGTGTCCGGCTGGTGGGTGGCGGCCGGAGCTGTCGTGTCCGACTTGTTGGACTGGCTGCACTGCTTATCCATGGTCACCGGAGGGTGGGAGGTACCTGCAAGAGACTCCGATGCTTAAGTTAGCATGGGTATTAAACAGGTTTTTAGTAGAATCAGAGTATGAGTTATACCTGGGTCCTCTAGTGTATTTATAATAGTGTGGAGTGACCTTTTTAGATAAGATAAGTTAGTTATCTTATCTTATCTTATCTTTGGGTGAGGTCAGCTTATCTTCAAGGGAACCGCCTTTATCTCTATAGGCTTGGACTGCCTTTGGATTTGGGTCTTGTTCCTCTATTTGGGCCCTTTACTGGGCTTTTCTGTCGGTTTGGCCGAGCTCTTTAAAAAGAGGTCGGATAGTCGGACCTGAGGAGGTCGGTCGCTTTATTACTGAACATCCCAGATCGGATAGCTTGACCCGGAGTATGAACAGTGCCCCTGCTTGAGCTCGGTCTTCTTCTTTTTTTGAGGCCGAGTCCTTGACTTCGATCATTCTCTAGTGAAGCCGAGCTCGAGCATTTTGTCGATTTTTTTCCTTGTAGAAATTTTTTAATGTGGAACGTTTTCCTCTGAAAGCGCACGCTTTTATATCAACACTCTATTGTTGGGAACCTGCGAGGGTTTAATACCTTCATTAATTGGTTTTAATTGCCCCGTGTTCCTTTTATTTTGAACCTTTACACACAGAAACGGTTTCTCTTCTCCGTTTTTACTTGTAACTTCCCCTTTCTTTCTCCCTTTCTGTTTCCTGGAGTTTACAATTTTCACCTTTCTTCCATGCGACGTCATTTGGTGATTTCTTGGTGTTTCTTCTTGCTCGAAAGGCGATTCTGTCCTACGTCTTCGAAAAACTTCTTCCTTTGTTCAGGTTGGTTCTTGTTCTCATCCTTTTTTCTGATAATGCCTTTATTTTGAAGGTACGTTTGGAAAAGCTTGATCCTTTTTGTAACCTTGTGCTTGCTTGTTACTGTGGCGTATTTTTCTGGTTTTTCCTTTTTGTTTTTGTGCATACCCCTAGTGTTTCTGTTGATGCTTCCTAGGGTTTTGCATGCTCTACTGTTGCTTCTGGCTTGTTCTTTTGAAAAGACTGTATCTTGCAATAATGGTAGTTTTCAAAATAATAGCTTGACTTTTGCCCTGTTGATAGTTTTCCTCGTCGCTTATTAAGATTTTCTTTGTTTGTTTAGGGTGAATCTTTGATGACTACTTCTCCTGAACATTTTGCTGCTATCTGCCTTCGTTTTTTATTTTGAACTGGGACAGTGAGTCTGGGAGGTAGCTCGTTTGGATGGCCGTGTTTGATTTGTGGCTCGTTGCCTTCGAGGTGTCGTTTTGGTTGTAGAACAGAGAGGTTTTGTTGTTTTCTTGTGTCGAGACGTATGCCTATTTTCCTGAATCCTTGTCCTGTTAATTGCCTCCAAAGGATGCCCTTGGATCTTTTTGGTATGGGTCCTGGGGTTTCCTTTTGTTGCTTGTTCTGTACTGGGTTATGTTGGCCGAGTTACTCTGATTTCGTCCAGGATCTTTTTTAGTAATCCAATCTTCTTTTCTTGTTTGTAGGACTAGTTTGGCCATGTCTTCTCGCAATAACATTGTAGAGATGTCTTCTAAAGTTCCCGAAGGGATGTCCGATTGGCTGGACTCCCTTGTCTTGATGTGTGTCTCTGTGGTGGATGCTGTGTTTTGTGTAGAGCTGAGGAAACGTCATAGAGTTTGTGGTGGCAGTGCCCGGGAGAGGGACTATGAGCTTGTAGCGCCCGACTCTGACGAGAGGGTTTGTTTTCCTACTTTGGTCGAGGGGGAGCGTCCCTTCTTTTATGCCTATGAATATTTCTTCAGCCAGTTGGACATTACTTTTCCTTTTACTGCTTTCGAGACCGAATTGTGGTGGTCGTGTAACATTGCCCCATCCCAGCTTCATCCAAATTCTTGGGGTTTTATCAAGATTTTTCAGCTGCTTTGCCGAGAGTTAGGCGTAACACCTTCTCAGACTCTTTTCCTCTATCTTTTTGTTTCTGCCAAGCCTGGAGCTTCTTCTAAAAAGAAGGCTTCCTGGGTTTCTTTTAGGTCTGCCCAGGGGCATAAAGTTTTTGCCATGTACGATGAATCTTTTAAGGAAATTAAGAATTATTTCTTTAGGGTCCGTGCTGTTGAGGGGGTCCATCCCTTTTTTCTTGATGAGAATGACGAGCCTGCTTTCCCTCTAGAATGGCAAAAGGATGTGAGAGTGTCTCGTTATACATGGGAGATGCTTGACGAGGTTGAGCGGGCTTTTGTAATTGTTCTTGAAGATTTATGGGGGGAACCACCCCATCTTGATACAAAAAAGTTTTGAGTAACCCGTCCCTGGTTCGAATTGCTTTGGGTACTGTCTGACTTGTTTCTATACTTGTTTCTTAGCTTTGCTTCCTCTTTCTGTGATTATAACCCCTTATTGTGGTTAATTCTATATTTTCAGAGATGTCTAAGAACAATGATTCCATGAAGGCCTTCAAAAAGGCAAGGAAGGCTGCTGCTGCTCAAAATATCTCGGCCAAGGTGACAGGAGAGGGATCTTCTCAAGTTCTGGTGAAGTCGCCCGTGCTGAGTTCTCCTGGGCCAAGGAAGGTGATCCCCACTCCTCGGGTTCATCTGGCCGACCCTCCACAGACTTCTGCCGCTACTTCTGGTGCTCCTCCCAACAAGAAAAAAAAACAATTGAGCCTTTTAACCTTGATGCTCCTGACTTCGATGCGGTGGAATTTGTTGATCAACAAATCGGTCCTTATGGTGCCCTCCCTATGGATGATGTATCGCTCCTTCGCCATTCGGACTTTATAACTCGAAGTAGTGTTGAAATGGCACGTATGGGGGCTGCCCTGTACCGAACTGCTCAAAATCTTCCTCTTCATGCCACCAAAGCCTTCATGGAGGAGGCTAAATAGGAGTTTGATCGGATGAAAGGCTTGAAGGAGGAGCTTGAGGTGAAAGTGTCCAAACTGGAGAAGGAGTTGAAGAATGAGAAGGCTAGCTCCCTTGCTTTAGCGGCTTCTGTGAGGTTGGCCGAGGACATGGCATTGAGGCATAAAGATAGCTATGTTACATCCTATCAGGAGGTGATGCGTCTGAGGGAGGAATTGGAGTCTGCTCGAGCTGATTACTCCGAGCTCCAAGGTCATCTTGTCGGCAGCGTGAATGCTGCTTATGAGAACTTGAAGGAGCAGGTTTGAATTCTGGCTCCCAAGGTCGACCTTTCTCTCTTTAGCCTGGACAATGTTGTGAGGGATGGTAAGATTGTCCCTGACGACCCGGATGATGATGATGTCGAACCTCCCCCTGCGCCTGCTGTCAAAGTGTCAACTTCTACAGTACCTTCGGCTGAGGTCGGTCTTCCCGTATCCGATTCGGATTTACAAATCCTGAATCGAGATGACGGGACCATGGATGTTATGCCTATTCAGACTCAC
This sequence comes from Arachis hypogaea, assembly GCF_003086295.3. Taxonomy (NCBI): domain Eukaryota; kingdom Viridiplantae; phylum Streptophyta; class Magnoliopsida; order Fabales; family Fabaceae; genus Arachis; species Arachis hypogaea. The sequence continues at coordinate 50,909,132 of NC_092049.1, forward strand.
CCTCCTTCACCCCGTATTGATGCTACTGAGAAGGCTTCTGATGTTTAACTGAACTCTTTATTTTGATTGTGCAGATAGCCTGGCTTGTGGGCTTTTAAACTCTTTATTTTGTAAATGATGTTTTGGTGACTGTTGATACTTTCCTTAGTTGCTTGATTAGCAAATTTTATTTTGAAAAACAACAAGTAGCTTTCGAGCTTTTGGGGCTAACTTTGATGGCCTTTGAAGCTGGTTATAATATTATGCTTGTTTGCGCTTGACTTGGCACTTTTCTAGGTTTTTGAGAATGTTGGCGTCTTCTAAGTTATTTTTGTAATCCTCTTTTTTTTTGGACCTTGTGCAGGTCTCTTTTAGGGATTACTTTATAACTTTATGTTTTGGGCCCATTTTGTCATGTCGGGCCCTTCCTCGTGTTAACTGACTTCGCCATGTCGGGTCAAATTATTTTGTAATCCTCTTTCTTGGAATTTGTTCAAGTCTCTTTCAAGGATTACTTATAATTTGCGGGCCAACTTCGTCATGTCGGGCCCCTCTAAGTTATTTTTGTAATCCTCTTTCTTGGACCTTGTTCAGGTCTCTTTCAGGGATTACTTCTATAACTTTATGTTTCGGGCCGACTTTGTCATGTCGGGCGCTTCTCAATTAAAGTAATCCTCTTTTATAGGGTTGGCCAGACCTCTTTCTAGGGTTTACTTGTAACTTGGTTTGACTTGGTCTGACTTGTTAATGTCGGCCAGTCTTTTAAGTTATTATTTAGCAAACCATTAAGACCTCGTCAGGTCCTTTCTCCGGATCACTTTCGATAACTTCTTGCATTATTCTGTTTTCATCTTTGCCGATTTGTAGAAGGTGGATTATATCCTCGTTTAGTCGACCTTTAGATGAATTTGGTTTTCATCTCTATTGGTCTTTATCGTGATTGTGTAGTGAATTTGTTTCACTTTCCGCCAATCTGTCGCTTTATAATCGGACGATGAATGTTTTAGATTAATGCGTCTTGAAAACTTGTAGAACGTCTAATATATTTTATTTAAAATGAAAATGAAAATATGTACATATAGAGTTTTTCTCCTTTTGAGTCAGATAATTTCTGGATCTCAACTTGGTGCCTCATTAAAAAACCTTTTCAGGAAAAAGAGTGTATCCTATGATGAGATCTTTTACCTTCTCTAGCTATAGTACCTTCTTAGGTTGCAGGCGTGCCACGATCTGGGAAGCTCTCGCCCGTCGAGTTCGGATAGTCTGTAGTAGCCCTTCCCAAGTACTTCTATGACTTGGTAGGGTCCTTTCCAGTTTGCTGCCAGCTTTCTTTCTTCGGGTCGAGTTGTTCCAATATCATTTCGGATTAAAATGAGATCATTCTCAGCGAAACCTCTTGGCACTACCTTTTGATTATATCTGGAAGCCATTCGACGTTTTAGTGCTTCTTCCCTGATCCGAGCTCTTTCTTGGATATCAGGAAGTAGGTCAAGCTCTTCCCTTCGAAGTTGGGAGTTGGCTTCTTCATTGTAATGGACTACTCTAAGTGACCCTTCCTCGATCTCTACCAGGATCATTGCCTCCGTTCCGTATGCTAATCGGAAGGGTGACTCCTTTGTGGTGGAATATGGCATTGTTCGATATGCCCATAGGACTTGTGGAAGTTCTTCGGCCCAAGCTCCATTTGCGTCTTGTAATCTCCATTTAGCCCAGCCAATATGACTTTGTTGGCAGCTTCGGCTTGTCCATTGGCTTGAGGATGTTCGACGGAGGTGAACTGGTGTTTTATGTTCAAGTCGGCTACTAATTTCTGAAGCCTGCATTTGTGAATTAGGTGCCATTGTCTGTGGTGATGGAGTATGGAACCCCGAACCTTGTGACAATATTTCTATATAGGAATTTCTGGCTTCTTTGAGCAGTGGCGTTGGCTAGGGGCTCTGCCTCGATCCACTTTGTGAAATAGTCTACCCCTACTATGAGGAATTTAACTTGTCCCGATCCCTGGGGGAAGGGTCCGAGAAGATCGAGTCCCCATTTTGCAAATGGCCAAGGTGAGGTTACGCTGATGAGCTCTTCCGGCGGGGCGATGTAGAAGTTGGCATGTTTCTGGCATGGTGGGCATGTCTTTACAAACTCTGTAGCTTCCTTTTGTAGAGTTGGCCAATAAAACCCCGCCCTGAGTACTTTTTTGGTGAGAGCTTGTGCTCCGAGATGATTGCCACAAATGCCACTGTGTACTTCCTCTAAAACCTCCCTTGTGTTGGAGGTCGGCACACATTTTAATAATGGTATTGAAATATCTCTTTTGTATAGGGTGTTGTTTATGATAGTGTAGTATTGTGCCTCCCGTTTTAATCTCTTTGCCTCGTTTTCATCTGTGGGGAGTGTTTCTGTTTTGAGGTAGTTAATTATGGGGGTCATCCATCCTTGATCCTGACCTGTTATGGCTAGGATTTTTTCCTTTTCTGAGACTGACGGGTTTTGTAGCATTTCCTGGATGAGGCTTCTATTGTTGCCCCCTGGTTTGGTGCTGGCTAGCTTTGAGAGTGCGTCAGCTCGTGGATTTTGTTCGCGGGTATGTGGTGGATCTTATATTCCCCGAGTTGTTCGAGTTGTTCCCTGGTCTTATCCAAAAACTTTTTCATGGTGAGATCTTTGGCTTAGTAGCTCCCTATTATTTGTGAGGTGACTACTTGTGAATTGCTGAAGATGTTGAGTTTTTGAGCTCCAACCTCCTTAGCCAGCTTCAAACCAGCTAGTAACGCTTCATATTGCGCCTGGTTGTTTGAGGCCGAGAACCCAAATTTGAGGGAAAGCTCAACTTGGATTCCTTGGTTGCTTTCTATTATCACACCTGCGCCACTTCTAGTCTTATTCGAGGAATCGTCCACATAGAAATTCCATTCTGTGGAGGTTTCCAGGGTATCTGTGAATTCTGCAATGAAGTCGGTTAAGTACTGTAATTTGATGGCTGTCCGAGCTTCATATTGGAGGTCGAACTCGGATAACTTGACTGCCTATTGTAAAATTCTGCCTGCTAGATCTGTTTTCTGCAATATCCCTTTTATGGGTTAGTCGGTCCGAACCTTAATGGTGTGAGCCTGGAAGTACGGGCGAAGTCGTCGAGATGTCAGTATGAGAGCATAGGCAAACTTTTCTATTTTTTGGTAATTTAGCTCGGATCCTTGCAGCGCTTTACTAATGAAGTATACAGGTTGCTGCCCTTTGTCGTCCTCTCGAACCAGTGCTGAGGCTACTGCGCGACTTCCTACCGCGAGGTATAATACGAGTGGCTCTTCCTCTCGTGGTCGAGTTAGGATAGGTGGTCATCCCAGGAAACTTTTGAAATCGTAGAAGGCTTTCTCGCACACCGTTATCCATTCGAACTTCTTCCCTTTCCTTAAAGTATAAGGGGAGAGATCTTATCGCTGATCCTGCTAAGAATCTGGATAAGGCTGCCAATCTCCCGTTGAGTTGTTGTACTTCTCTGACACAAGTTGGGCTCTTCATGTTGAGTATGGCCTGGCATTTATCCGGATTCGCCTCAATTCCTCTTTGTGTGAGCATAAAACCTAAGAATTTGCCTGCTTCTACTGCAAAAGTGCATTTTGCAGGATTGAGTCGCATGTCGTGCTTCCTTATAGTGTCGAACACTTGGGCCAGGTCGGACAATAATGTCTCTTCACTTTGTGTCTTTATTAACATATCATCCACATAGACTTCCATGATTTTTCTGATATGATCTGAAAAGACTTTATTCATTAGCCTTTGATAAGTAGCTTCCGCATTCTTGAGACCAAAAGGCATCACAATGTAGCAGTAATTTTCTTTTGGTATTAAAAACGAGGTCTTTTCTTGATCTAGTGAATACATAGGATTTGATTGTATCAGGAATATGCATCCATAAACGAGAGGTATTTATATCCGGATGAGGCATCCACCAGAGCATCGATACTTGGGAGTGGATGAGGATCTTTTGGGCAAGCTTTGTTGAGATCGGTGTAGTCGGTGCACATTCGCCACTTTCCATTTGATTTTTTCACTAAGATGATGTTAGCTAGCAATAGTGGGTACTTTACTTCTCTTATGAATCCTGCCTCCAGTAGTGCTTGTACCTGTTCTTCCACAGCTTGGGATCGTTATGGCCCAAGTTTTCTTCGTCTCTACTGTATCGGCCGAGATCCTGGATAGACCGCCAACCTGTGACACATTAGCTTGGGGTCTATGCCTGGCATGTCTGCAGTTTTCCATGCAAAGAGATTGACATTATCTCGTAAGAACTGTACTAGTAATTCTTTTATGTTTCCTTTTAGGATCGTGCCAATATTGGTTGTTTTGTCCGAGGTGTCTCCGACCTGAACTTTCTCTACTTCACCTTCGGGCTGTGGACGGAGTTCTTCTCATCTCTGAACTCCACCAAGCTTAATTGTATGGAACTCTTCTCCTCTGCCTCTGAGGTTTAGACTTTTGTTATAACAGCGGCGTGCCATCTTTTGATCTGCTTTTATCGTAGCTATCCCTTCTGTAGTTGGGAATTTCATGCATAGATGTGGAGTTGAGACTATTGCGCCGAGTTGATTTAGTGTTGTCCGACCGATTAAGGCATTGTAGGCTGAGCTCACGTCGACCACGATGTAGTCTATCTTGAGTGTTCTGGATTGGATCCCTTTTCCGAAGGTTGTATGTAGTGACACATATCCCAGTGGTTATACTGGGGTATCTCCCAGTCCGAACAGGCTGTTTGGGTATGCTCTAAGCTCTTTTCTTCTAAGCCGAGCTTATCGAAGGCAGTTTTAAATAAGATGTCGGCGAAGCTCCCTTGGTCTATTAGTATGCGGTGGAGATTGGCGTTTGCCAGTATGATGGTGATGACCATGGGATCGTCGTGTCTTGGGATGATACCGGATGCGCCTTCTTTGGTGAACGTAATTGCAGGGATGTCGGGCGCTTCCTCCTTTCCTTCGACATGATATACTTCTTTAAGATATCTTTTGCGGGATGATTTAGAGATTCCTCCTCTTGCAAATCCTCCATGTATCATATGAACATGTCTTTCTGGCGTACGAGGTGATCGCTCGGTTCGTCCGACCTCCTCGTCCCATCTCCTTTTTCCTTGCTCATCGGCTCGGGTGACCAAATACCGATCTAGTTTTCCTTCTCTCACTAACTTTTCTATGACATTTTTTAGATCGAAGCATTTGTTGGTGGAATGTCCACGGACACGATGGTATTCACAATACTCGTTTCGATTTCCTCCTCTTCTTTTGCCTTTGAGTGGTCGAGCTGGGGGTATTTTTTCTGTGTGGCAAACTTCCTTGTACACATCCACAAGAGACACCCGAAGGGGGGTGTAATTATGATATTTTTTAATTTTTTCCCCTTGTCGATCTTCCTTCTTTTTGGACTCTTTATCTTTGTCTCAGTAGGGGAATCCGGACTTTGAGGTTTCTCCTAACCGAGAGTTTTCTTCCATGTTGATGTATTTCTCTGCTCTCTCTTGCACTTTATCTAGAGATGTGGGGTATTTTTTTATATAGATTGGCTAAAAGGTCCCTCTCATAGGCCATTGATGAGGCCCATGATGGTGGCCTCTGTTGGCAAGCTTTGTATATCTAGGCATATTTTGTTGAATCTTTCCATGTAGTTGCGAAAACTTTCCTGATCTCCTTGCTTGATCCCTAGTAGACTGGGGGCGTGCTTAGCCTTATCTTTTTGGATGGAGAATCTGGCCAGAAATATTTTGGCTAGGTCGTCAAAGCTTGAGATGGACTTTGGAGGTAGGTTGTCGAACCATCTGATTGCTGTCTTCGTGAGAGTCGTTGGAAAAGCTTTGCAGCGAACAGCGTCTAAGGCGTCGGTGAGTTACATTCTGCTTCTGAAGTTGCTGAGGTGATGGTTGGGATCTGTAGTGCCATCATACAGAGTCATATCCGAGAGTTTGAAGTCCTTAGGAATTTTAGTTTTCATGATTTCCCTAGTGAATGGATCTTGATCTTTGTGTGAATTGTCCTCAGGGGTGGTCCGGGTAGCTTTGAGATCGGCTTCGAGTTGTAGGAGTTTATCTTCTAATTCTCGACATCGCCTTACCTCTCTTTGTAGATCCTTGCCAACTTCTCGTTGGTGCTGGCTTTCCTTTTCAAGTTGCTTTAAACGATCTTGGAGTGCTTCTATCACTCCCGGATTTGATGAATTTTTATCTCCGTTAGATTCTGGAGTATCCTTCGGTGTGGTATCCGCATTTTTGTGCGATGTTCTATCTTCTAGATCTGAATCGTGGTCGTTATCATGGCCGTCTGCCATGGTGATGGGATGACTTCCAGGTCCTCGGTAATGGCACCAATATTTCGAGGGTTACCTAAAACTGTAGGTCGATCTCGGACGAGATCTTCTGTACTGGTCGGAGATGACGTGTCCGGCTGGTGGGTGGTGGCCGGAGCTGTCGTGTCCAACTTGTTGGACTGGTTGCACTGCTGATCCTTGGTCACCGGAGGGTGGGGGGTACCTACAAGAGACTCCGATGCTTAAGTTAGCATGGGTATTAAACAGGTTTTTAGTAGAATCAGAGTATGAGTTATACCTGGGTGCTCCAGTGTATTTATAATAGTGTGGAGTGACCTTTTTAGATAAGATAAGTTAGTTATCTTATCTTATCATATCTTCAAGTGAGGTCAGATTATCTTCAAGGGAATCGCCTTTATCTCTATAGGCTTGGACTGCCTTTGGATTTGGGTCGTGTTCCTCTATTTGGGCCCTTTACTGGGCTTTCCTGTCGGTTTGGCCGAGCTCTTTAAGAAGAGGTCGAATAGTCGGACCTGAGGAGGTTGGTTGCTTTATTACTGAACATCCTGGATCGGATAGCTCGACCCAAGGTATGAACAGTGCCCATTCTAGCGTTTAACGCCCAAAATACCCCTTACTGGCATTTTTGTGCCAGTGAGCTCCTTTTCTCTGCTCTATGCTCTGAATCCTTCTGTAACTCTGTGAACTCCTGCAATTGATAAGTAACCTTGAAGATAATTTATATCAAACTCCTATAATTATTATTTGAATAACAAATAAACTTTGCTAATGGCTGGGTTGCCTCCCAGCAAGCGCTTCTTTATTGTCTTTAGCTGGACCTTACTGAGCTTTAATCTAGTCTCAGCTTTGAGATTCTTGCTCAACATTGCCTTCAAGATAATGCTTGACTCTCTGTCCATTAAGAATGAACTTTTTGTCAGAGTCAATAACTTGAATCTCTACATATCCATACGGTGACACACTTGTAATCACATATGGTCCCCTCCATCGGGATTTTAATTTCCAGTGAATAATCTGAGTCTAGAGTTAAATAGCAGGACCTTCTGTCCTAGTTCAAAGACTCTAGATGACAACTTTCTATCATGCGACCTTTTTGCTTTCTCTTTGTAAATCTTAGTATTTTCGAAAGCATTGAGTATGAATTCCTCTAGCTCATTCAGTTGGAGCAATCTTTTCTCTCTAGCTAATTTGGAATCAAAGTTTAGGAATCTGGTTGCCCAGTAGGCCTTATGCTCCAGTTCCACGGGCAGATGACAGGCCTTACCATACACAAGTTGGTATGGAGAGGTCCCTATAGGAGTCTTGAATGCTGTTCTGTATGCCCACAGAGCATCATCCAAGCTTCTTGCCCAATCCCTTCTACGGGTACTTACAGTCCATTCCAGGATTCTTTTTAGTTATCTATTAGAGACTTCAGCCTGCCCATTTGTCTGTGGATGATATTGAGTTGCTACCTTGTGGCTAATTCCATATCGGACCATAGTAGAGTAAAGCTGTTTATTGCAGAAATTAGTTCCCCCATCACTGATTAGTACTCTAGGGACACCAAACCTACTGAAGATATGTTTCTGGAGGAACTTCAGCACTGTCTTAGTATCATTAGTGGGTGTTGCAATGGCCTCTACCCATTTCGATATATAGTCGAATGCCACCAGAATATAAGTGTTTGAGTATGATGGTGGGAAAGTCCCCATGAAGTCAATACCCAATACGTCAAACAACTCAATCTCTAAGATCCCTTGCTGAGACATGGCGTAACCAAGAGGCAGATTACCAGCTCTCTGGCAACTGTCACAGTTACGTACAAACTCTCGAGAGTCTTTATAGAGTGTAGGCCAGTAGAAGCCATATTGGAGGACTTTTGTGGCTGTTCGCTCACCTCCGAAATGTCCTCCATATTGTGTAGGATCTTCTGTGTTTCTTCTCTAGGCACACACCTACGGATTATTCCGACTGCACATCTTTTAAAGAGATATCGTTTATCCTACTAGTAGTACTTTGCATCAGTAATTAATTTTTTTATTTGCTGCATGCTGTACTCTTTGGGTATGAATCTTACTGCTTTATAGTTAGCAATGTCTGCAAACCACGTTACTTCCTGAATGACAAAGAGTTGCTCATCTGGAAAGGTTTTAGAGATCTCAGTAGAGGGGAGGGACGCCCCTTCTACTTTCTATTCGGGACAGATGATCAGCCACTTGGTTCTCTGTCCCTTTTCTATCTCTTATTTCTATATCAAACTCTTGCAGAAGCAACACCCATCTTATGAGCCTGGGTTTTGAATCCCTTTGTAAGTAGATATTTAAGAGTAGCATGGTCAGTGTACACAATCACTTTTGATCCTACTAAGTATGATCTAAACTTGTCAATGGCATAAACCACTGCAAGTAGCTCTTTTTTTGTGGTTGTGTAATTTTTTTGTGCATCATTTAAAACACGGCTGGCATAATAAATGACATGCAGAAGCTTGTTATGCCTCTATCCCAATACTGCACCAATGACATGGTCACTAGCATCACACATTAGTTCGAATGGTAATGTCCAGTCTGGTACAGAAATAACTGGTGCTGTGACCAGCTTAGCTTTCAGAGTTTCAAATGCCTACAGACACTCTGTGTCAAACACAAATGGTGTGTCAATAGCTAGCAGATTACTCAGAAGCTTCTGATTGCCTTAACATTGGCAGGTGGTGGTAATTTTTCAATTACCTCTACTTTAGCTTGATCCACCTCTATTCCCTTGTTTGAAATTTTATGCCCAAGGACAATTCCTTCAGTCACCATAAAGTGACATTTTTCCAAGTTTAAAACTAGGTTGGTCTCTTGGCACCTTTTCAGAACAAGTGCTAAATGGTCAAGGCAGGAGATGAATGAGTCTCCAAATATTAAGAAGTCATCTATGAAGACTTCCAGAAATTTCTCTACCATATCAGAGAAGATAGAGAGCATACACCTCTGAAAGGTTGCAAGTGCATTGCATAGACCAAAAGGCATTCTTCTGTAGGCAAATACTCAAGAAGGACATGTGAATACTGTTTTCTCTTGGTCCTGAGGATCTACTGCAATTTGGTTGTAACCTAAATAGCCATCCAAAAAGCAGTAATATTCATGACCTGCTAGTCTCTCTAGCATCTGGGCTAAAAATGGTAAAGGAAAGTGATCCTTCCTGGTGGCTGTATTGAGCCTTCTGTAGTCAATACACATACGCCACCCTGTAACTGTTCTTGTAGGAACTAGTTCATTCTTTTCATTATGAACCACTGTCATGCCTCCCTTCTTGGGGACAACTTAGACAGGGCTCACCCAGGGGCTATCAGAAATAGGATAAATAATCCAAGCCTCCAGTAACTTGGTGACCTCTTTCTGCACCACCTCCTTCATGGCTAGATTTAGCCATCTCTGTGGTTGAACCACTAGCTTAGCATCGTCCTCCAATAGGATCTTGTGCATGCATCTTGCTGGGCTGATGCCCTTAAGATCACTTATGGACTACCCAAGAGCTGTCTTGTGTGTCCTTAGCACTTGAAGTAGTGCTTTCTCTTCCTGTGGATTTAAAGCAGAGCTTATGATCACCGAAAAAGTTTCACCTTCTCCCAGAAATGTATATTTCAGGGATGGTAGTAGCGGTCTGAGCTCGGGTTTAGGAGGTTTCTCCTCTTCCTGAGGAATTTTTAGAGGTTCTTTTATTTCCTCTGATTCCTCCAGATCAGGCTGAACATCTTTAAAGATGTCTTCTAGCTCTGATTCAAGACTCTCAGCCATGTTGATCTCCTCTACCAGGGAGTCAATAATATCAACACTCATACAGTCTTTTGATGTGTCTGGATGCTTCATTGCCTCAACAGCATTCAGCCTAAACTCATCCTCATTGACTCTCAAGGTTACTTCCCCTTTTTGGACATCAATGAGGGTTCGTCGAGTTGCTAGGAAAGGTCTTCCTAGAATTAGAGTTGCACTCTTGTGCTCCTCCATTTCCAGCACTACAAAGTCAGTGAGAAAGGCAAATGGCCCAACTGTGACAATTATATCCTCAATTATGCCTGATGGGTATTTAATGGAGCCATCAGCAAGTTGAAGACAGATCCGGGTTGGTTTGACCTCTTCAGTCAAGCCAAGCTTTCCGATAGTGGATGCAAGGATTAGGTTTATACTTGCCCCAAGATCACATAGAGCTGTCTTGGTACATGGTGCACAAAATTGTGATCTCAGGCAATGGTGCCAAAACTCTGTACGCACGTCTTAATAAATCGTTTTTCATTCACAACTTCGATACAACTAACCAGCAAGTGCACTGGGTCGTCCAAGTAATAAACCTTACGTGAGTAAGGGTCGATCCCACGGAGATTGTTGGTATGAAGCAAGCTATGGTCATCTTGTAGATCTCAGTCAGGCAGATATCAAATAGTTATGGAGTTTTTGAAAACAAATAATAGATAGACAGAAAATAAAGATAGAAACACTTATGTATATCATTGGTGAGAATTTCAGATAAAGGTATAGAGATGCTTTCGTCCTTCTGAACTTCTGCTTTCCTGCTGTCTTCATCCAATCAGTCCTACTCCTTTCCATGGCTGGCTTTATGTAAGAACATCACCATTGTCAATGGCTACTTTTCATCCTCTCTGTGAAAATGGTCCGATGCGCTGTCACTGCATGGCTAATGATCTGGAGGCATCACCGTGGTCAATGGCTGCATCCTATCCTCTTGTGAAAATGGTCCAAATGCTCTGTCACAGCACGGCTAATCATCTGAGGTTCTCGATCATACTGGAATAGGATTCACCCTCCTTTTGCGTCTGTCACTACGCCCAGCACTCGCGACTTTGAAGTTCGTCACAGTCATTCAATCCCTGAATCCTACTCAAAATACCACAGACAAGGTTTAGACTTTCCGGATTCTCATGAATGCCACCATCAATCTAGCTTATACCACGAAGATTCTGATTAAGAGATCCAAGAGATAATTATCCAATCTAAGGTGGAACGAAAGTGGTTGTCAGGCACGCGTTCGTGGGGGAACGATGATGATTGTCACGTTCATCACATTCATGTTGAAGTGTGAATGAATATCTTAGAAGCGGAATAAGTTGAATTGAATAGAAAAACAGTAGTACTTTGCATTAATTCATGAGGAACAGCAGAGCTCCACACCTTAATCTATGGAGTGTAGAAACTCTACCATTGAAAATACATAAGTGATGAAGGTCCAGGCATGGCCAAGAGGCCAGCCCCCATGATCTAAGAACTAGGTGTCCAAAGATGATAAGATGAACTAAAAATCATAAGATGTCAAATACAATAGTAAAAAGCCTATTTATACTAAACTAGTTACTAGGGTTTACAAAAGTAAGTAATTGATGCATAAATCCACTTTCGGGGCCCACTTGGTGTGTGCTTGGGCTGAGCTTGAATGTTACACGTGCAGAGGCTCTTTCTGGAGTTGAACGCCAGGTTGTAACGTGTTTCTGGCGTTCAACTCTGGTTTGTGACGTGTTTCTGGCGTTTAACTCCAGACAGCAGCGTAGAACTGGCGTTCAACGCCCTTTTACGTCATCTAAACTCGGCCAAAGCATGGACTATTATATATTGCTGGAAAGCCCTAGATGTCTACTTTCGAACGCAATTGGAAGCACGCCATTTTGAGTTCTGTATCTCCAGAAAATCTACTTTGAGTGCAGGGAGGTCAGAATCCAACAGCATCAGCAGTCCTTCTTCAACCTCTGAATCTGATTTTTGCTCAAGTCCCTCAATTTCAGCCAGAGAATACCTGAAATCACAGAAAAACACACAAACTCATAGTAAAGTCCAGAAATGTGAATTTGACATGAAAACTAATAAAAACATCCCTAAAAGTAACTAGATCCTACTAAAAACAATGCCAAAAAGCGTATAAATTATCTGCTCATCACAACACCAAACTTAAATTGTTGCTTGTCCCCAAGCAATTGAAAATCAAATAGGATAAAAAGAAGAGAATATACTATAAATTCCAAACTATCAATGAAAGATAGCTCCAATCAGATGAGCGGAACTTGTAGCTTTTTGCCTCTGGAATAGTTTTGGTATCTCGCTTTATCCATTGAGGTTCAGAATGATTGGCATCTATAGGAACTCAGAGTTCAGATAGTGTTATTGATTCTCCTAGTTCAGTATGTTGATTCTTGAACACAGCTACTTTATGAGTCTTGGCTGTGGCCCTAAGCACTTTGTTTTCCAGTATTACCACCGGATACATAAATGCCACAGACACATAACTGGGTGAACCTTTTCAGATTGTGACTCAGCTTTGCTAAAGTCCCGAATTAGAGGTGTCCAGGGTTCTTAAGCACACTCTTCTTTTGCTTTGGACCTTGACTTTAACCGCTCAGTCTCAAGTTTTCACTTGACACCTTCACGCCACAAGCACATGATTAGGGACAGCTTGGTTTAGCCGCTTAGGCCAGGATTTTATTCCTTTAGGCCCTCCTATCCACTGATGCTCAAAGCCTTGGGATCCTTTTTATTTACCCTTGCCTTTTAGTTTTAAGGGTTATTGGCTTTTTGCTCTTGCCTTTTAGTTTTAAGAGCTTTTGGCTTTTTCTGCTTGCTTTTGCTCTCTTTTTTTTCTATTTTTTTTCGCCATTTTTTTTCTGCAAGCTTTGTTCTTTGCTGCTTTTTCTTGCTTCAAGAATCATTTTTATGATTTTTCAGATTATCAAATAACATGTCTCCTTGTCATCAATCTTTCAAGAGCCAACACATTTAACATTCTTAAACAACAACTTCAAAAGACATATGCACTGTTCAAGCATTCATTCAGAAAACAAGAAGCATTGTCACCACATCAATATAATTAAACTAAGTTCAAGGATAAATTCGAAACTCATGTACTTCTTGTTCTTTTGAATTAAAACATTTTTCATTTAAGAGAGGTGATGGATTCATAGGACATTCATAACTTTAAGACAAAGTAACTAAACACTAATGATCATGTAATAAGACACAAACATGGATAAGCACTTAGCATAAAGAAAACGAAAAACAGAGAATGTAAGAACAAGGAATGAGTCCACCTTAGTGATGGTGGCGTTTCCTTCTTGAGGAACCAATGGTGTCCTTGAGCTCTTCTATGTCTCTTCCTTGTCTTTGTTGCTCCTCCCTCATTGCTTTTTGATCTTCTCTAATTTCATCAAGGATGATGGAGTGCTCTTGATGTTCCACCCTTAATTGTCCTATGTTGGAACTTAATTCTCCTAGGGAGGTGTTGATTTTCTCCCAATAGTTTTGTGGAGGAAAATGCATTTGAGGCATCTCCGGGATCTCATGGTGATGAGCTTCATGCGTCTCTTGAGCTCCATGAATGGGCTCTCTTGTTTGCTTCATCCTTTTCATAGTGATGGGCTTCTCTTCCTCAATGGGAATGTCTCCTTCTATGTCAATTCCAGCCGAATTGCATAGATGGCAAATGAGGTGAGGAAAAGCTAACCTTGCCATAGTGGAGGACTTGTCAGCCACCTTGTAGAGTTCTTGAGGTATAATCTCATGAACCTCCACCTCTTCTCCAATCATGATGCTGTGGATCATGATGGCCCGGTCTATAGTAACTTCAGACTGGTTGCTAGTGGGAATGATTGAGCGTTGAATGAACTCCAACCATCCTCTAGCTACAGGCTTAAGGTCCAGTCTTCTCAGTTGAACCGGTTTGCCTTTTGAGTCAATCTTCCATTGAGCTCCTTCCACAGATATGTCCATGAGGACTTGGTCCAATCTTTGATCAAAGTTTACTATCCTTGTGTAGGGGCGTGCGTTCTCTTCCATCATTGGCAAGTTGAACGCCAACCTTATATTTTCCGGACTAAAATCTAAGTAATTCCCCCAAACCATGGTGAGATAATTCTTTGGGTTCGGGTTCTTACGTTGATCATGGTTCCTTGTGATCCATGCATTAGCATAGAATTCTTGAACCATTAGAATTCCGACTTGTTGGATGGGGTTTGTTAGAACTTCCCAACCTATTCTATGGATCTCATGTCAGATCTCCGGATACTCATTTCTCTTGAGTTTGAAAGGGACCTCGGGGATCACCTTCTTCTTGGCCACAACATCATAGAAGTGATCTTGATGAGCTTTGGAGATGAATTTTTCCATCTCCCATGACTCGGAGGTGGAAGCTTTTGTCTTCCCTTTCCCTTTCCCTTTTACCACACCAAACTTAGAATATTGCTCGCCCTCGAGCAAGAGAAGAAAGAATAGATGAAGAAGAAGAAGAAAATATGGAGGAGAGGAGGGAGATGTGTTTCGGCCAAGAAGGGGAAGAGATGGTTGTTTTGTGTGAAAATGAAGAAGAATGGAGGGCTTTATATAGGGAAGGGAGGGGGGTAAGGTTCGGCCATAAGGGTGGGTTTTGGGTGGGAAATTGATTTTGAATTTTGAAGGTAGGTGGAGTTTATGAGGTAGGTTTATGGGGAAGAGTGGATGGATGTGAGTGGTGAAGTAGTGAGAGAGAAGAGAGATTGAGGTGATTGGTGAAGAGTTTTGGGGAAGAGTGTTTATTGGGAAGAGAGGATGAACATTGAGAAGAGGGAAGAGAGTGAGTGGTGGTAGGTGGGGATCCTGTGGGGTCCACAGATGCTGAGTTGATCCTGTGGGGTTCACAGGTCCTGAGGTGTCAAGGATTTGCATCCCTGCACCCATTAGGCATGTCAAATGCCTTTGCATGCAATTCTCGCGTTTAAACGCCAAATTGATGCTTGTTCTGGGCGTTCAACGCCCAGATGCAGCATATTTCTGGCGTTGAACGCCAGCCAGATGCTTGTTTCTGGCGTTCAGCGCCAGCTCTTCTTCACTGTGCATTTCTGGCATCTGGACGCCAGGATTCTGCTTGTTTCTGGCGTTCAACGCCAGAAACATGCTCTGTTCTGGCGTTGAACGCCAGACAGATGCTCCTTACTGGCGTTTAAATGCCAGTGAGATCCTCCTCTAGGGTGTGATTTTTCTTCTGCTATTTTTGATTCCGTTTTTAATTTTTATATTTATTTTGTGACTCCACATGATCATGAACCTAATAAAACATGAAATAATAATAAAATAAAAATAGATAAAAATTGGGTTGCCTCCCAACAAGCGCTTCTTTAATGTCAATAGCTTGACAGTGGGCTCTCATGGAGCCTCACAGATGTTCAGAGCTTTGTTGAGACTCCCCAACACCAAACTTAGAGTTTGGATATGGGAGTTCAACACTAAACTTAGAGTTTGGTTGTGGCCTCCCAACACCAAACTTAAAGTTTGACTGTGGGGGCTCTGGTTGACTCTGTTTTGAGAGAAGCTTACTGTGCCTCTTTTCCATGTTTACAGAAGGATGTCCTTGAGTTTTAAACTCAAGGGAGTCCTCATTCAATTGAAGAACTAGTTCACCTCTGTTAACATCAATCACAGCTCTTGTTGTGGCTAGGAAGGGTCTTCCAAGGATGATGAATTCATCCTCATCCTTCCTAGTATCTAGGACTATGAAATCAGCAGGGATGTAAAGGCCTTCAACCTTTACTAACACGTCCTCTACTTGTCCATAAGCCTGTTTTCTTGAATTGTCTGCCTTCTCTAATGAGATTTTAGTAGCTTGCACCCCAAAGATTCCCAGTTTCTCTATTATAGAGAGGGGCATGAGGTTTATTCCTGACCCAAGGTCACATAGAGCCTTCTCAAAGGTCATGGTGCCTATGGTACAAGGTATTAAGAACTTTCCAGGATCCTGTTTCTTCTGAGGCAATGTCAGTAGCTTAAGATCACTCAGTTCATTGGTGAACAAGGGAAGTTCATCTTCCCAAGTCTCAATACCAAATAATTTGGCATTCAGCTTCATGATTGCACCAAGGTACTTGGTGACTTGCTCCTCAGTAACATCCTCATTCTCTTCAGAAGAGGAATACTCATCAGAGCTCATAAATGGCATAAGGAGGTTCAATAGAATCTCTATGGTCTCTAAATGAGCTTCAGAGTCCTTTGGTTCCTCAGAGGGAAACTCCTTATTGATCACTGGCCGTCCCAGGAGGTCTTCCTCCTTGGGATTCACGTCCTCCCTTTCCTCTTTTGATTCGACCATGATGGTTATATCAATGGCCTTGCACTCTCCTTTTGGATTTTCTTCTGTATTTCTTGGGAGAGTACTAGGAGGGATTTCAGTGATCCTTTTACTCAGCTGGTCGACTTGTGCTTCCAAATTTCTAATGGAAGACCTTGTTTTATTCATGAAACTCACAGTGGCCTTAGATAGATCAGAGACTAAGTTTGCTAAATTAGAAGTATTTTGTTTAGAGTTCTCTGTCTGTTGCTGAGTGGATGATGGAAAAGGCTTGCTATTGCTAAACCTGTTTCTTCCACCATTATTAAAGCCTTGTTGAGGCTTTTGTTGATCCTTCCATGAGAGATTTGTGTGATTTCTCCATGAGGGATTATAGGTGTTTCCATATGGTTCACCCATGTAATTTACCTCTGCTATTGCAGGGTTCTCAGGATCATAAGCTTCTTCTTCAGAAGGCGCCTCTTGAGTACTGTTGGATGCAGCTTGCATTCCATTCAGACTCTGAGAAATCATATTGACTTGCTGAGTCAATATTTTATTCTGAGCCAATATAGCATTCAGAGTATCAATTTCAAGAACTCCCTTCTTCTGAGGCGTCCCATTACTCACAGGATTCCTCTCAGAAGTGTACATGAACTGGTTATTAGCAACCATGTCAATGAGTTCTTGAGCTTCTGCAGGCATTTTTTTTAGGTGAATGGATCCACCTGCAGAAGTATCCAATGACATCTTAGCTAATTCAGACAGACCATCATAGAATATATCCAGGATGGTCCATTCTGAAAGCATGTCAGAAGGACACTTTTTGGTCAGTTGCTTGTATCTCTCCCAAGCTTCATAGAGGGATTCACCTTCTTTCTGTTTGAAGGTTTGAACATCCACTCTAAGCTTGCTCAGCTTTTGAGGAGGAAAGAACTTGGCTAAGAAAGTCGTGACCAGCTTATCCTAAGAGTTCAGGCTATCTTTGGGTTGAGAGTCTAACCACACTCTAGCTCTGTCTCTTACAGAAAAAGGGAAAAGCATGAGCCTGTAGACTTCAGAATTTACTCCATTAGTCTTAACAGTATCACAGATCTGCAAGAATTCAGTTAAGAACTGAAAAGGATCTTCAGATGGAAGTCCATAAAACTTGCAGTTTTATTGCATTAGAGAAACTAATTGAGGTTTCAGCTCAAAATTATTTGCTCCAATGGTAGGGATGGAGATGCTTCTTCCATGTAAATTGGAATTAGGTGTAGTAAAGTCACCAAGCATCCTCCTTGCATTATTATTATTTTCGGCTGCCATCTCCTCTTCTTGTTCGAAAATTTCTGAAAGGTGCTTGCTGGATTGTTGTAATTTAGCTTCTCTTAGTTTCCTCTTCAGAGTCCTTTCAGGTTCTGGATCTGCTTCAACAAGAATATTCGTGTCCTTGCTCCTGCTCATATGAAAAAGAGGGAACAGAAAAATAATAATAATAGGGATCCTTTTTACCCAGGTATAGAGGTTTCCTTATGTGAGTAGAAAAAAAGAAGAAGAGAAAATCTGAACTCAGAGAGAGAGGGTTCGGATTTTTGGTGAGTGAGGGAGGGATGTTAGTAGATGAATAAATAAATAGAAGGAGATGAGAGAGAGAGAGAATTTTCGAAAATTATTTTTGAAAAAGAGTTAGTGATTTTCGAAAATTGTTTTTGAAAAAGGTTAGTAATTTTCGAAAATTAGAAGAAGAAATAAATTAAAATTGAATTTTGAAACAATTAGTCAATTAAAAAGAAATTTTGAAAAAAAGAGAGATATTTTCGAACATTAGAGAGAGAGAGTTAGTTAGGTAGTTTTGAAAAAGATAAGAAACAAACAAAAAGTTAGTTAGTTAGTTGAAACAAATTTTGAAAATCAATTTTGAAAAGATAAGAAGATAGGAAGTTAGAAAAGATATTTTAAAATCAAATTTTTGAGAAAGATATGATAAGAAGATGTTTTTGAAAAGATATGATTGAAATTAGTTTTTGAAAAAGATTTGATTTTTAGAATCACAATTAATGACTTGATTCACAAGAAACCACAAGATATGATTCTAGAACTTAAAGTTTGAATCTTTCTTAACAAGCAAGTAACAAACTTGAAATTTTTGAATCAAAACATTAATTGATGATGTTATTTTTGAAAATTAGGAGATAAAGCTAAGAAAAAGATTTTTGAAAAATATTTTTAAAATTTTCGAAAATAACTAAGAAAAATGAAAAAGATTTGATTTTTGAAAAAGATTTTGAAAAAGATAAGATTTGAAAATTTGATTTGACTCATAGAAACAACTAAAATTTAAAAAGTTTTGAAAAAGTCAATCCAAATTTTCGAAATTTTAAGAGAGAAAAAGGGGAAGATATTTTTTTTGATTTTTGAATTTTTTTTTATGAGAGAGAAAAACATGAAAATGATGCAATGCATGAAAATTTTGGATCAAAACAATGAATGCATGCAAGAATGCTATGAATGTCAAGATGAACACCAAGAACACTATGAATATTATGATGAACATCAAGAACATATTTTTGAAAAAATTTTTAATGCAAAGAAAACATGCAAGACACCAAACTTAAAAATCTTTAATGCTTAGGCACTAAGAATTCAAGAATGCATATGAAAAACACCATACAGCACAAAACAAGAAAACATCAAGATCAAACAAGAAGACTTACCAAGAACAACTTGAAGATCATGAAGAACACTATGAATGCATGAATTTTTTTCGAAAATTTTAAGATGAACATGCAATTGACACCAAACTTAAATCTGACTCAAGACTCAAACAAGAAACACAAAATATTTTTTTTTATTTTTATGATTTTATAATTTTTTTGTATTTTTCGAAAATTATTTGTGAAAAAGAAAAATAAGGATTCCAAAATTTTTAATATGAATTCCAGGAATCTTGCACTCTTAGTCTAAAGCTCCAATCTGAGGGTTAGATATGGATTAATAGCCAGTCAAGCTTTAGCATGTAACATCAGAATATACTGCTCATTACTTATCAAATTAACTTGCCTCTATGCTGATGGTTGGAAGCCCCTATCCAAAAGAATTTAGACATGGCTTTACAGCTAGTCAGGCTTCACATGCTTCATGAAACTCTAGAATTCATTCTTAAAAATTCTGAAGAACATAATAAAAATTTTCGAAAGGAATTTTTTTTTATTATTTTTATTTTTTCTTTTTCGAAAACAGATGAGAAAGTTTTGAAAATTTTTTTTTTTGAAAAATTTTTGAAAATAAAACAAAAAGAAAATTACCTAATCTGAGCAACAAGATGAACCGTCAGTTGTCCAAACTCAAACAATCCCCGGCAACGACGCCAAAAACTTGGTGCACGAAATTGTGATCTCAGGCAACGGTGCCAAAACTTTGTACGCACGTCTTAATAAATCGTTTTTTATTCACAACTTTGATACAACTAACCAGCAAGTGCACTGGGTCGTCCAAGTAATAAACCTTACGTGAGTAAGGGTCAATCCCACGGAGATTGTTGGTATGAAGCAAGCTATGGTCATCTTGTAGATCTCAGTCAGGCGGATATCAAATAGTTATGGAGATTTTGAAAACAAATAATAGATAGACAGAAAATAAAGATAGAAACACTTATGTATATCATTGGTGAGAATTTCAGATAAAGGTATAGAGATGCTTTCGTCCCTCTGAACTTCTGCTTTCCTGCTGTCTTCATCCAATCAGTCCTACTCCTTTCCATGGCTGGCTTTATGTAAGAACATCACCATTGTCAATGGCTACTTTTCATCCTCTCTGTGAAAATGGTCCGATGCGCTGTCACTGCATGGCTAATGATCTGGAGGCATCAACGTGGTCAATGGCTGCATCCTATCCTCTTGTGAAAATGGTCCAAATGCTCTGTCACAGCACGGCTAATCATCTGAGGTTCTCGATCATACTGGAATAGGATTCACCCTCCTTTTGCGTCTGTCACTACGCCCAGCACTTGGCGAGTTTGAAGTTCGTCACAGTCATTCAATCCTTGAATCCTACTCGGAATACTACAGACAAGGTTTAGACTTTCCGGATTCTCAAGAATGTCCCCATCAATCTAGCTTATACCACGAAGATTCTGATTAAGAGATCCAAGAGATAATCATCCAATCTAAGGTGGAACGGAAGTGGTTGTCAGGCACGCGTTTGTGGGGGAATGATGATGATTGTCACGTTCATCACATTCATGTTGAAGTGCGAATGAATATCTTAGAAGCGGAATAAGTTGAATTGAATTGAAAAACAGTAGTACTTTGCATTAATTCATGACGAACAGCAGAGCTCCACACCTTAATCTATGGAGTGTAGAAACTCTACCATTGAAAATACATAAGTGATGAAGGTCCAGGCATGGCCGAGAGGCCAGCCCCCATGATCTAAGAACTAGGCGTCCAAAGATGATAAGATGAACTAAAAATTATAAGATGTCAAATACAATAGTAAAAAGTCCTATTTATACTAAACTAGTTACTAGGGTTTACAGAAGTAAGTAATTGATGCATAAATCCACTTCCAGGGCCCACTTGGTGTGTGCTTGGGCTCAGCTTGAATGTTACACGTACAGAGGCTCTTTCTGGAGTTGAATGTCAGGTTGTAACGTGTTTCTGGCGTTTAACTCCAGACAGCAGCGTAGAACTGGCGTTCAACGCCCTTTTACATCTTCTAAACTCGGCCAAAGTATGAACTATTATATATTGCTGGAAAGCCCTGGATGTCTACTTTTCAACGCAATTGGAAGTGCGCCAGTTTGAGTTCTGTAGCTCCAAAAAATCCACTTTGAGTGCAGGGAGGTTAGAATCCAACAGCATCAGCAGTCCTTCTTCAACCTCTGAATCTGATTTTTGCTCAAGTCCCTCAATTTCAGCCATAAAATACCTGAAATCACAGAAAAACACACAAACTCATAGTAAAGTCCAGAAATGTGAATTTAACATAAAAACTAATAAAAACATCCCTAAAAGTAACTAGATCCTACTAAAAACATACTAAAAACAATGCCAAAAAGCGTATAAATTATCCGCTCATCAGTACAAGTACCATCTAATGTGCATGGTATCATAAAGTTCCCAGGATCCTTAAGCTTTTCTGCTAAGCTCTTTAAAATGACTGCACTGCGCTCTTCAGTGAGGAGGACTTTTTCAGTTTTCCTCCAAAATGGTTGGAGAAGCCTTCTTAGAGGGGTTACCATTAGCACTTGCAGGTGTCTAATCCCTCATTGGCATTTGAACGCTAGGCTTGGGGGCTGGATGGGCGTTTAACGCCGGATTCCCTCCCCTTTCTGGCATTTGAACGCCAGAATTGGACATGGACTGGGTGTTTAACGCCAGTTTTTCACTCTTTTTTGGCGTTTAAATGCCAGGGTTATTCCTCTCTGGGCTCTTACTGTCCTCAGAGGGATTTTGGGTAGCAGGTTGCTCATCCCCTGTCAGCTGTTCTTTTCTTGGCTTTCTGCTGCTTTGAGTTGAGGTATTTAATGTTTTTCCACTTTTTAATTGAACTGCTTGGCACTCTTCTGTTATCTATTTTGATAACTGCTATTTTGTCTGATCCAATTGTGATTCCATATCCTTATTAGCATTTTTGGTTTCTTGTAGCATCTCCTTAAATTCTGCTAACTGCCTTGTTATAGAAGATAGTTGCTGATTGAGTTTAGCAACTTGTTCCTAAGGACTAAAGTTAGTTGATACTGCCTTAGCTTTTTCTTTCATGGAGGGCTCACTACTTATGTACAGATGCTGATTTCTAGCAATTGTATCGATAAGCTCTTGAGCCTCTTCAATTGTCTTTCTCATGTGTATAGATCCACCAGCTAAGTGATCTAAAGATATTTGAGCTTTCTCTGTAAGCCCATAGTAAAAGATGTCTAACTGCACCCACTCTGAAAATATTTCAGAGGGGCATTTCCTTAGCATCCCTCTGTACCTCTCCCAGGCGTTATAAAGGAATTCATCATCCTATTGTTTAAAGCCTTGGATGTCCAGCCTTAGCTGTGTCATCCTTTTTGGAGGGAAATATTAATTCAGGAATTTGTCTGATAACTGTTTCCATGTTCTTATGCTTGCTGTGGGTTGGTTATTTAACCACCTCTTAGCTTGATCTTCTACAGCAAATGGAAACAGTAACAATCTGTATACATCCTGATCTACCTCCTTGTCACGCACTGTGTCAGCAATTTGCAAGAACTGCACCAGAAACTCAGTAGGTTCTTCCTGTGGAAGACCAGAATACTGGCAATTTTGCTGCACCATGACAATGAGCTGAGGATTTAGCTCAAAACTGCTTGCTTTGATGGGAGGTATACAGATACTACTCTTATATACAACGGTAATAGGGTTAGCATATGACCCCAGAGTCCTTCTGGACTGTTCATTTCCACTTATGTTCATGATGGAGAAAAGGGAATTGATATGGATTGCGAATAAATTATATTTTTTTTATTTTATTTTATTTAATTAAAAGAAACCGAATAAAATAAAATAAAATAAAATAAATGGAGAATAAAATAAAAGTTTCGAAAACTAGAATAATTGATTAATTAAGAAAATTTGAAAAACCTTGGATATGAGAACAAAGTCCTAAACCTAACAAAAACTAACAAACAAACAAAAGGCAAACATATTCACATATTCACAATAGCCAATAATATAACACCATTGTAACTCCCCGGCAACGGTGCCATTTTGATGAATGAATTGTTGTGATGGCATAGAATTTCTCTTAATTAATTCTCGTTGCAAGTATAGTTCTACACCAACAAATAACTCCCACATCAAAAATTTGAGTTGTCACATGTACAAACCCCAATGAAAATTAACCGAAGTATTTAGACTCTGGGTCGTCTCATAAGGAATTGCAATGAAGTGTATGCTTATTGGCTATGAGGGGACAAAGGGTGTTTTGATTGGTAAGAGGGCAAGAAATTAAATGACAAGAAAAATAAATCAAGCAAGTAACTAAAGAAGGCAATTAATAAAGAAAGACATTCATGGCAAGGTTTGAGATCATAGGCTTTCAATCCTAGTCATTAATCATAACAATAATTAACAAGAATTTATCTTATTTCGTCATCTCCAACATTGGAAGAAGGTATAAGTTATCTTCCATGAGAGAAAGTCAAATAAGACTAGTTAATCTCAATCCAAATGTCCTAATCAACTCACTAATTGGATTAGCAAAAGATTAGAGTCAATGGAAATAATATTAACTAACAACTCTAGATCACCAACATGAGTTGGGTTTTCATGACTCAAGATTGCCTAATTACTCTTTCCAAGCCAAGAATGCTCAAGATCTACTCTAAAGACCATCCAAGCATTTTGTCAAACACTTGGAAGGCATAAAAGGAAAGCATAGTAAAAATGCAAGAATAATAAAACTACCAACTACCAATTGCAAGAAAAATAAATCAACAACTCAAATCATCAATAAAAGAACATCAAACATTAAATTTCATTAAATGTAAACAAATTCAACACAAGCATTTATAAACATAAAAGAGACATAAAAGTAAAATTAACAAGAGAACTAAGAAGAATAGAGTAGTAGAAACAAGAAATTGTAAAAAAAAACAAGACGAGAACAATAATCAAAACCTAGATCTAAGATGGATTAACCTAACCTAATTCTAGAGAGAAAAGGGAGCTTCTCTCTCTAGAAACTAACCTACATGATGCTATACTACCAAACAATTGCTCCCTCCTTGCCCAAGCTTGAATTCTTCATGAAATAGCATTAGAAATGAGTTGGTTTGGTCCCAAAGTGCTTCAGAAATCGCCCCCAGCAATTTCATCTTTAGTGGGCCACGAGCAGCATCGACGCACACGCGTACATGGCACGTGCGCACCCCTAAACGCGAACCAACAAATGGCAATTTTTATATCATTTTGAAGCCCCGGATGTTAGCTTTCCAACGCAACTAAAACCTACTCATTTGGACCTCTATAGCTCAAGTTATGGTCGATTGAGTGCGAAGAGGTCAGACTTGAGAGCTTTACAGTTCCTTCATTTCTTCATGAGTTCTCCCACTTTGCATGCTTTTCTCCTCACTTCTTCCATCCAATACATGCCTTATGAACCTGAAATCACTCAACAAACATATCAAGGCATCGAATGGAATTAAAGTGAATTGAATTTAGCTATTTTAAGGCCTAAAAAGTATGTTTTCACATTTAAGCATAAATCAAGGGAGAATTGTAAAACCATGCTATTTTATTGAATAAATGTGGGAAAAGGTGATAAAATCCCCTAAAATAAGCATAAGATAAACCACGAAATTGGGGTTTATCACTTATCTAAAAGGTCGCTTTGAGACATGACACTTAGAGTCAAGGCGAAGACACAGAAACTATAAGCTGCTTCAAGGTGATTACCTATAGAGAGATTTCCATGATATCATTTGAATGAAATTCCTAAGATCTAAGACTTCCAAAATGTAGGGACTAATAAGCACTGGAATCCTTGCATGAGCATATAATCCAGAGTTTACCCTACTGTCACTTAATCACTTCACTAACCAAGGCATTACAAGCTATTCCTCAACCCGTTCCAATTAAAAAGAAATCTTTTTGCTTAGTTCTTTTCTTGCTTGAGGACAAGCAAGGTTTAATTTTGGTGTTGTGATGTATTTGCATCTTTGCTATATTAGCTAGTTAGTTTAAGTAGCTTTAGCTTAATTTCATTCACTTTCTTTGAAATGAACAAGAATTTTGATGAGTTTTACCTCCATGGATTTAAAACACCAAGAACTAGGTAAATGCTGGCCAAATTCATGCAAATAATTCAAGGAACTTATAAATGAATTAGTATGAATGAATCTCTTGAAATTGGTTGCATAGAATGGCAAGATTTTGAGGCAAGTTCTTTGGTTAATGATAGGTGATGAAGCAAGAAAGCCTTGGAGCAAGAATGAAGCCATCAAGGGCGTTGCCAACTCCAGCAACAAGTTGGCAACTCAAGTTGCCAACTCCAATACTAGATCCTGGAGCAAGGGAGAAAACAATGAACATGTTGCCAACTCTGAACAGGGCGTTGCCAATGCCAATTCATGCTAGTGAGGAAGCAAAGAGCCCTGGAACAAGGAGGAAGATAATGAAGGCATTGCCAACTCAGAATAGGACGTTACTAACGCCTTCCTTACCAAGAATTGAAGACGTTGCTAACTTACTTTTCCAAGTTAGCAATGCCCTCCCATTACATTACCAATCCTTTACCAATTTAACTATGAACACGTTGCTAACTTGACTTTCCAAGTTAGCAACGCATTCAATTTTTCAACATGGAGAATGGTAATCAACATATGAAGACGTTGGCAACTTGAATTCTCAAGTTAGCAACGCCTTTTTTGAATCAGCATGGGAGGATGGAAACTGTTTGTGAAGGCGTTGGCAACTTGGATTCTCAAGTTAGCAATGCCAATGATTCTGGCTCATGGAAATGTAATGAAGAAGCCAACAACTCATGCTTACAAGTGGCTAACGTCTCCTTTAAGTTGGGCATTTAAAAACGTTGCCAACTTGGAATTCAAGTTAGCAACTCCATTGAAACTTAACTCTGGGAAGAGCATGAACACGTTGCTAACTTAGAATCCAAGTTAGCAACGCCTTTGCAAGACTTTGGCTTCCTGATAGGCAATATGCACGTTGCCAACTTGAGGAGTGTGAAAGCGTGTTTGCCAACAATGCCTGCGAGCTCCAGCCCTGGAAGGTAACTCACGTTGCCAACTTGAGGAGTGTGAAGGCGTGTTTGTCAATAACGCCTACAACCCTGGCAGCCTGACCTTGTCCCCTTCCATGGAGTACATCCTGAGCTCTAGAGCTTCAAATGATAAACTTTCAATGGCATTAGAAAGTAGACATCCAGAGCTTTCAAATGATATATAATAGTATGGGTTTGATATTCATTTGAAGCTTCAAATGCTAGCTTCATTTGGAGCCTCAGAAACTGAAGGCGATAGCAACTTGAAAATACAAAGGCGTGTCCACCAAAAATGCTTGCAATTTTGGCAGGCTGACCTTGTCTTCTTCAATGGAGCATAACTTGAGCTACCGATATCCAATTGAGGTGCTTTCAGTTGCGTTGAAAAGCTGACATTCAAAGATTTTCAACGATGTATAATAATCTATTGTTGGGCATGAAATTGAAGCTCAAATCATGGTCATCTTTAAACCCTAAGAACAAGAACAAAGACTTGGACCTCTAAGGAGTAGAAGAGCACGTTGGCAACTTGAAAATCAAGTTAGCAACACCCTCACCAAGTCTCAACCCATAGGAAATTAACACACACGTTGCCAACTTGCAAAATATAAAGGTGTGTGTGCTAATAATGTGCTCGATAGGCCAACATTGCTGAAGCACGCGTACAAGCTCTCTGTTTTCCTAAAAGGGCTGCATTCTCATTTGGGAGCTGCTGGATCCAACATAAACATAGCCCATTACCTTTCAGAAATGCATGGTTGAAGGCCTTTCAAGGAGCCTAAGGACTAGTATAAATAGCAAAAAGCTTGTACTTGGAAAGGACTTTTTTACACTACACTACATTTTCACTTTTACTTTTTACTGCATTTTGAGAGCATAACTGTCAACTATTTTGTTTTTCTTGTAGCTTTGAATTTCAGTTTTCATAATTGGAGACATGATCCACTAATCCCCACTTTCACTAGGGGGAGGAGCTCTGTTTGTTTAAATAAATTGATATCTCTTCTTTTTCTTCTCAATTCAAGTGGATTTCTCTAAGAAGGAACTCTTGTTCTACAAAGATTCAATCACCATCGAGAGAGGGATTAAATCTATGTGAATTGTGTGATGAACTTGAGAAAGGAGTCACATAACTAAGTTTAGAGTTCATTCTCACACAATTCTCTTGGTTAACATATTTTGGGTTGGTATGTGAGATGTAACCACCCTTAATTGAGATACTGAGAGTTGTGTGGCACTGAGGATTAGCTATTGAACTTCATCTCTTCTCATGACCGATTAGATCACGAGAGTGGCAATTGATTATGTTGAGAAAAATTGAGTCACCAAGAGATTGGGACTCAATTATTCACAATCTGCCATGGATCTATCCCCATGATTGAGAAGGAATTGATAATCATCAATTCATGAGAATTTACACCTATGATCCCTAGTGATCTTTTCCATAATTGATTTTCATTTCTACTACTCTTTAGTTAATCTGAATACTCACTACCCAATTCCCTTTTATCTTCTAGCAATTTAACATTCCTGCCATTTAAATTCAACTTTCAATTACTTGCAATTTACTTCTCTGCTCTTTACAATTTTGCACTCTTACTTTCTTGCAATTTATTTTTGATGTCATTTAAGTTTCTTGCTATTTAAGTTTCAAGCAATTTATATTCAGCTCTTTAAGTAAAGTTTCTTGTTAGCTTAACTAGACTCATCATTTAACTAAAGTTTCTTTATCCTCCAATCCCTGTGGGATCGACCTCACTCTGGTGAGTTTTACTACTTTATGCGACCCGGTATACTTGCCGGTAATTACGTGAAATCAAATTTTTACGTATCATTCATGCGTACGCGTCGATGGCATTTTCTATCCACGCGTACGCGTCACCATGCGACGTCACCTTCCATGCATGCGCGTGCGCGTCGATCTAAGCTTTCCAAATCCTTGATTTTTCATGAGTTCTCCACTTGCATGCTTTTCCTATTCATTCCTTTGATCTATTCCTAGCCTTTCCATCCTGAATTCACTAACAAACATATCAAGGTATCTAGTGGAATTAAAGGTGAATCAAAATTAGCAATTAAGGGCCTAAAAAGCATGTTTTCACACTTAAGCACAAATTAGGAGACAATCATGAAACCATGCCATTTCATGGAATAGATATGGGAAAAGGTGATAAAATCTCCTAAATTAAGCACAAGATAAACCCTAAAAATGGAGTTTATCAACCTCCCCACACTTAAATAATAGCATGTCCTCATGCTAAACCAAGAAGGAAACAAGGGGTATGACATTTATTCAATGCAAATAAACTATATGCATCCTATCTAAATGCAACTATCTATATGAATTCAATCACTTGGCCAAAACAAATCAACTTCCAAGAAAACATATGTAAGCATAAAGGCTAAAGCAATGGAAATTAAACCAAACCAAACCCATGATTGTATTGAATTATCAAAGAGATTTACAAATTTGCTAGAATAGGGATGATCATGGTGAAAACATGTAATTGAGCAAGTGTATCCGGATGTGTATCCGCTCTAGTCACTCAAGTGTTTGGGGTTGATTCACTCAATTACCCAATGCATGCATACAAATATCATGAGGACTTCCCCAAAGGTTGTAATGGGGCTAGGGTCAAGGTAGGGTCATATATGGTTAAGTGGACTAGAATTTGAATCTTTGATTAACCTAAACTTCCCACCTAACCTATATAACAACCTATACAATTAAGTGCTAACCTAACTACCCATTCTTCACTTTTTCACATACTCATTGGTGCACGAAATAGTGATGTCCAGGCTCGAACAATCCCTGGTAATGGCTCCAAAGCTTGGTGCTTTGATCTTGATTCATAATTGTCACAACTTCGATACAACTAACCAGCAAGTGCACTGGGTCGTCCAAGTAATACCTTACGTGAGTAAGGGTCGAATCCCACGGAGATTGTTGGTATGAAGCAAGCTATGGTCGCCTTGTAAATCTCAGTCAGGCAGATATAAAGTGATAATGGAGTTTTCGAAATTTAATAATAGAATAGGGATAGAGATACTTATGTAATTCATTGGTGAGAATTTCAGATAAGAGAATGGAGATGCTTTTCGTTCCTCTGAACCTCTGCTTTCCTGCTATCTTCATCCAATCAGTCTTACTCCTTTCCATGGCTGGCTTTATGCAAGGGCATCACCGTTGTCAGTGGCTACATCCCCTCCTCTCAGTGAATAATATGCTCACGCACCCTGTCACGGCACGGCTATTCATCTGTCGGTTCCCGATCATGCTGGAATAGGATTCACCCTCCTTTTGCGTCTGTCACTAACGCCCAGCACTCGCGAGTTTGAAGCTCGTCACAGTCATTCAATCATTGAATCCTACTCAAAATACCACAGACAAGGTTTAGACCTTCCGGATTCTCTTGAATGCCGCCATCATTCTCGCTTACGCCATGAAGATTCTGGTTAGGAGATCTAAGAGATACTCATTCTAGCTTATTTCATGTAGAACAGAAGTGCTTGTCAGGCACGCGTTCATAAGGGAGAAGGATGATGAGCGTCACACATAATCATCACCTTCATCACGTTCTTGGGTGCGAATGGATATCTTAGAAGAGAAATAAGAAGAATTGAATAGAAAACAGTAGTACTTTACATTAATCTTTGAGGGACAGCAGAGCTCCACACCTTAATCTATGGAGTGTAGAAACTCTACCGTATGAAAATACATAAGTGAAGGTCCAGGCATGGCCGAGATGGCCAGCTCCCTAAACGAGATCAATAGTCTCCTAAGATGAACAATGGATTAAAACTGAGACCAAAGATTCTAATACAATAGTAAGAGGTCCTATTTATAATAAAACTAGCTACTAGGGTTTACATGAGTAAGTATTTGATGCATAAATCCACTTCCGGGGCCCACTTGGTGTGTGTTTGGGCTGAGCTTAAGTGTTACACGTGCAGAGGCCATTTGTGGAGTTGAACGCCAGTTTTTGTGCCAGTTTGGGCGTTCAACTCTGGTTTTGGATCCTTTTCTGGCGCTGGACGCCAGATTTGGGCAGAAGGCTGGCGTTGAACGCCAGTTTACGTCGTTAATTCTTGGCCAAAGTATGGACTATTATATATTGCTGGAAAGCCCTGGATATCTACTTTTCAACGCAATTAGAAGCGCGCCATTTCGAGTTCCGTAGCTCCAGAAAATCCACTTTGAGTGCAGGGAGGTCAGAATCCAACAGCATCAGCAGTCCTTCTTCAACCTCTGAATCAGATTTCTGCTCAAGTCCCTCAATTTTAGCCAGAATATACCTGAAATCACAGAAAAACACACAAACTCATAGTAAAGTCCAGAAATGTGAATTTATCATAAAAACTAATGAAAATATCCCTAAAAGTAACTAGATCCTACTAAAAACATACTAAAAACAATGCCAAAAAGCGTATAAATTATCCGCTCATCACAACACCAAACTTAAATTGTTGCTTGTCCCCAAGCAACTAAAAATCAATTAGGATAAAAGAAGAGAATATACTATAAATTCCAAACTATCAATGAAACAGAGCTTCAATCATATGAGCGGGACTTATAGCTTTTTGCCTCTTGAATAGTTTTGGCATCTCACTTTATCCATTGAAGTTTAGAATGATTGGCATCTATAGGAACTTCAGATTTCGAATAGTGTTATTGACTTTCCTAGTTCAGTATGATGATTCTTGAACACAGCTTCTTTATGAGTCTTGGCCGTGGCCCTAAGCACTTTGTTTTCCAGTATTACCACCGGATACATAAATGCCACAGACACATAATTGGGTGAACCTTTTCAGATTGTGACTCAGCTTTGCTAAAGTCCCCAATTAGAGGTGTCCAGGGTTCTTAAGCACACTCTTTTTTTTGCTTTGGACCTTGACTTTAACCGCTCAGTCTCAAGTTTTCACTTGACACCTACACGCCACAAGCACATGGTTAGGGACAGCTTGTTTTAGCCGCTTAGACCAGGATTTTATTCCTTTAGGCCCTCCTATCCACTGATGCTCAAAGCCTTGGGATCCTTTTTATTGCCCTTGCCTTTTGGTTTTAAGGGTTATTGGCTTTTTCTGCTTGCTTTTTCTTTTTCTTTCTATTTTTTTTTTTCGCCTATTTTTTTTTTCTCTTTTTTTTTCTGCAAGCTTTGTTCTTTGCTGCTTTTTCTTGCTTCAAGAATCATTTTTATGATTTTTCAGATTATCAAATAACATGTCTCCTAGTCATCATTCTTTCAAGAGCCAACATATTTAACATTCTTAAACAACAACTTCAAAAGACATATGCACTGTTCAAGCATACATTCAGAAAACAAGAAGCATTGTCACCACATCAATATAATTAAACTAAGTTCAAGGATAAATTCAAAGCTCATGTACTTCTTGTTCTTTTGATTTAAAACATTTTTTTTTAAGAGAGGTGATGGATTCATAGGACATTTATAACTTTAAGACATAGTTACTACTACTAATGATCATGTAATGAAGGCACAAACATAGATAAGCACATAACATAGAAAACGAAAAACAGAAGAAAGAAGAACAAGGAATGAATCCACCTTAGTGATGGTGGCGTTTCCTTCTTGAGGAACCAATGATGTCCTTGAGCTCTTCTATGTCTCTTCCTTGTCTTTGTTGCTCCTCCCTCATTGCTTTTTGATCTTCTCTTATTTCATAAAGCATGATGGAGTGCTCTTGATGTTCCACCCTTAGTTGTCCCATATTGGAACTCAATTCTTCTAGGGAGGTGTTGATGTGCTCCCAGTAGTTTTGTGGAGGAAAGTGCATTTGAGGCATTTCCGGAATCTCATGGTGCTGAGCTTCTTGCGCCTCTTGAGCTCCATGACTGGGCTCTCTTGCTTGCTCCATCTTTTTCTTAGTGATGGGCTTGTCCTCTTTAATGAGGATATCTCCCTCTATGTCAATCCCAGCTGAGTTGCATAGGTGGCAAATGAGGTGAGGAAAGGCTAACCTTGCCATGGTGGAGGACTTGTCAGCCACCTTGTAGAGTTCTTGAGGTATAATCTCATGAACTTCCACCTCTTCTCCAATCATGATGCTATGGATCATGATGGCCCGGTCTATAGTAACTTCAGACCGGTTGCTAGTGGGAATGACTGAGCATTGGATAAACTCCAACCATCCTCTAGCAATAGGCTTGAGGTCCAATCTTCTTAGTTGAACCGGCTTGCCTTTGGAGTCAATCTTCCATTGAGCTCCTTCTACACATATGTCCATAAGGACTTGGTCCAACCTTTGATCAAAGTTGACTCTCCTTGTGTAGGGGCATGCGTTCTCTTCCATGTATGGCAAGTTGAACGCCAACCTCACATTTTCCGGACTAAAATCCAAGTATTTCCCCCGAACCATTGTAACATAGTTCTTTGGATCCGGGTTCTTACTTTGATCATGGTTCTTGGTGATCCATGCATTGGCATAGAACTCTTGAACCATTATGATGCCGACTTGTTGGATGGGGTTTGTTAGAACTTCCCAATCTCTTCTTTGAATTTCATGTCGGATCTCCGGATACTCATTTCTTTTGAGTTTAAAATGGACCTCAGGGATCACCTTCTTCTTGGCCACAACATCATAGAAGTGGTCTTGATGGGCTTTGGAGATGAACCTTTCCATCTCCCATGACTCGGATGTGGAAGCTTTTATCTTCCCTTTCCCTCTTGTAGAGAATTCTCCGGTCTTGGGTGCCATCAATGGTAATGGAAAAACAAAAAAGCTATGCTTTTACCACACCAAACTTAGAATATTGCTCGCCCTCGAGCAATAAACAAAAGAATAGAAGAAGAAGAAGAAGAAATATGGAGAGGGAGAGGGATATGAGGTTTCGGCCAAGAGGAGTGTAGAGGGGTGTGTTGTGTGAATTTGATGAAGAATGGAGGTCTTTATATAGGGAAGGGAGGGGGGGTATTGGTTCGGCCATATGGGTGGGTTTGGGTGGGAAATTGGTTTTGAATTTTGAAGGTAGGTGGAGTTTATGAGGTAGGTTTATTGGGAAGAGTGGGTGGATGTGAGTGGTGAAGGTTTAATGGGGAAGAGAGATTGAGGTGATTGGTGAAGGGCTTTTAGGGAAGAGTGTTTATGGGGTTGTGTGAAAGAGAGTGGCGAGAAGAAGTGAGTGGATGTAGGTGGGGATCCTGTGGGTCCACGGATCCTGAGTGGATCCTGTGGGGTCCACAGATCCTGAGATGATCCTGTGGGGTCCACAGATCCTGAGTGGATCCTGTGGGGTCCACAGATCCTGAGTGGATCCTGTGGGGTCCACAGATCCTGAGTGGATCCTGCGGGGTCCACAGATCCTGAGGTGTTCAAGGAATTACATCCCTGCACCCTTAGGCATGTAAAAATGCCTTTGTATCCAACTCTAGGCGTTCAGCGCCAGGTTGGTGGCCATTTTGGGCGTTCAACGCCCATCTGTGTGCCATTTCTGGTGTTGAATGCCAGAACCATGCCTGTTCTGGCGTTCAGCGCCCAGAAGCTGCCCATTTTGGGCGTTCAGCGCCAGAACCATGCTCTGTTCTGGCGCTGAACGCCAGACAGATGCTCCTCCAGGGTGTGATTTTTCTTCTGCTGTTTTTGATTCCGTTCTCAATTTTTCTATTTATTTTATGACTCCACATGATCATGAACCTAAGAAAACATAAAAATAAGAATTAGATAAACATTGGGTTGCCTCCCAACAAGCGCTTCTTTAATGTTAATAGCTTGACAGTGGGCTCTCATGGAGCCTCACAGATGTGCAGAGCTTTGTTGAGATTCTCCAACACCAAACTTAGAGTTTGGTTGTGGCCTCCGAACACCAAACTTAGAGTTTGACTGTGGGGGCTCTGGTTGACTCTGCTTTGAGAGAAGCTTTTCAAGCTTCCTCTCCATGGTTGCAGAGGGAGATCCTTGAGTTTTGAATACAAGGGAGTTCTCATTCCATTGAAGGACTATTTCACCTCTGTCAACATCAATCACAGCTCTTGCTGTGGCCAGGAAAGGTCTTCCTAGGATGATGGATTCATCCTCTTCCTTTCCAGTATCCAGGACTATGAAATCAGCAGGGATGTAAAGGCCGTCAACCTTTACTAAAACGTCCTCTACTTGTCCATAAGCCTGTCTTCTTGAGCTGTCTGCCATCTCTAGTGAGATTTTAGCAGCTTGCACCCCATAGATTCCCAGTTTCTCTATTACAGAGAGAGGCATGAGGTTTATTCCTGAACCAAGATCACACAGAGCCTTAAAGATCATGGTGCCTATGGTACAGGGTATTATGAACTTTCCAGGATCCTGTCTCTTCTGAGGCAATGTCAGTTGATCCAGATCACTTAGTTCATTGATGAACAAGGGAGGTTCAACTTCCCAAGCATCAATGCCAAACAATTTGGCATTCAGCTTCATGATTGCACCAAGAAACTTGGCAGTTTGCTCTTCAGTAACATCCTCATTCTCTTCAGAAGAGGAATACTCATCAGAGCTCATGAAGGGCATAAGGAGGTTCAATGGAATCTCTATGGTCTCTAGATGAGCCTCAGAGTCCTTTGGTTCCTCAGAGGGAAGCTCCTTGTTGATCACTGGACGTCCCAGGAGGTCCTCCTCCTTGGGATTCACGTCCTCTCCTCTCCTCAGAGGTTCGGCCATGGCGCTTATGTCAATGGCCTTGCACTCTCCTTTTGGGTTCTCTTCTGTATTGCTTGGGAGAGTACTAGGAGGGATTTCAGTGATCCTTTTACTCAGCTGGCCCACTTGTGCTTCTAGATTTCTAATGGAAGAGCTTGTTTCATTCATGAAACTTACAGTGGCCTTAGATAGATCAGAGACCAGATTTGCTAAATTAGAAGCATTTTGTTCAGAGTTCTCTGTCTGTTGCTGAGTTGATGATGGAAAAGGTTTGCTATTGCTAAACCTGTTTCTTCCACCATTATTAAAGCCTTGTTGAGGCTTTTGATCCTTCCATGAGAAATTTGGATGATTTCTCCATGTTGAGTTATAGGTGTTTCCATAAGGTTCACCTAAGTAATTTACCTCTGCTATTGCAGGGTTCTCAGGATCATAGGCTTCTTCTTCAGAAGATGCCTCTTGAGTACTGTTGGATGCAGCATACATTCCATGCAGACTCTGAGAGATCATATTGACTTGCTGAGTCAATATTTTGTTCTGAGACAATATGGCATTCAGAGTATCAACTTCAAGAACTCCCTTCTTCATAGGCGTCCCATTATTCACAGGATTCCTTTCAGAAGTGTACATGAACTGGTTATTAGCAACCATGTTAATGAGTTCTTGAGCTTCTGCAGGCGTTTTCTTTAGGTGAATGGATCCACCTGCAGAAGTGTCCAGTGACATCTTTGATAGCTCAGATAAACCATCATAGAATATATCCAGGATGGTCCATTCTGAAAGCATGTCAGAAGGACACTTTTTGGTCAACTGTTTGTATCTTTCCCAAGCTTCATAGAGAGATTCACCTTCTTTCTGTCTGAAGGTTTGAACATCAGCTCTAAGCTTGCTCAGCTTTTGAGGAGGAAAGTACTTGGCTAAGAAAGCCGTGACCAGCTTATCCCAAGAGTTCAGGCTGTCTTTGGGTTGAGAATCCAACCATAATCTAGCTCTGTCTCTTACAGCAAAAGGGAAAAGCATGAGCCTGTAGACTTCAGGATCTATTCCATTAGTCTTAACAGTATCACATATCTGCAAGAATTCAGTTAAGAACTGAAAAGGATCTTCAGATGGAAGTCCATGAAACTTGCAGTTTTGCTGCATTAGAGAAACTAATTGAGGTTTCAGCTCAAAGTTGTTTGCTCCAATGGCAGGAATGGAGATGCTTTTTCCATGTAAATTGGAATTAGGTGCAGTAAAGTCACCAAGCATCTTCCTTACATTGTTATTATTTTCGGCTGCCATCTCCTCTTCTTGTTCGAAAATTTCTGAAAGGTTATCTCTGGATTGTTGTATTTTAGCTTCTCTAAATTTTCTCTTCAGAGTCCTTTCAGGTTCTGGATCTACTTCCACAAGAATGTTCTTATCCTTGCTCCTGCTCATATGACAAAGAAGAAGGCATAGAAAAATAATAATAATAATGGAGATCCTTTATACCACAGTATAGGGATTCCTGTGTGAGTGGAATAAGAGGGGGAGACAAAGAATGTAATATAATGGACGAAACACAACTGTGAGGATGGAAGAGAGGTGAAATGAGATGTTAGGATATGAATGAATAAATAGAATAAGATGGGGGAGGGATAATTTTCGAAAATTATTTTGAAAAAGAGTTAGTGATTTTCGAAAATGGTTTTTGAAAAATTGTTAGTAATTTTCGAAAATTAAGTTTTAAAAATTAAAATAATTAATAAATTAAAAAGAAATTTTGAAAAAGGGGAGAGACATTTTTGAAAATGAGAGAGAGAGAGTTAGTTAGGTGGTTTTGAAAAAGTTAAGAAACAAACAAAAAGTTAGTTAGTTAGTTGAAACAAATTTTGAAAAGATAGGAAGTTAGGAAGTTAGAAAAGATATTTTGAAATCAAATTTTGAAAAAGATAAGATAAGAAGATATTTTTGAAAAGATATGATTGAAATTAGTTTTGAAAAAGATTTGATTTTTAAAATCACAATTAATGACTTGATTCACAAGAAATCACAAGATATGATTCTAGAACTTAAAGTTTGAATCTTTCTTAACAAGCAAGTAACAAACTTGAAATTTTTGAATCAAAACATTAATTGTTATTGTTATTTTCGAAAATTTAATATAGAAATAAGAAAAAGATTTTTGAAAAATATTTTTGGAATTTTCGAAAATAACTAAGAATTTTGAAAAAGATTTGATTTTTGAAAAAGATTTTGAAAAAGATAAGATTTTCAAATTGAAAATTTGATTTGACTCATAAGAAACAACTTGATTTTAAAAATTTTTTTGAAAAAGTCAACTCAATTTTCGAATTTGATGAGAGAAAAAGGGAAAGATATTTTTTTGATTTTTTGAATTTTTATGAAAACATGAAAATTATGCAATGCATGAAATTTTTTTTTAGATCAAAACAATGAATGCATGCAAGAATGCTATGAATGTCAAGATGAACACCAAGAACACTATGAAGATCATGATGAACATCAAGAACATATTTTTGAAAAATTTTTAATGCAAAGAAAAGATGCAAGACACCAAACTTAGAATTCTTTAATGCTTACGCACTAAGAATTCAAGAATGCATATGATAAACATGAAAAGACACAAAACAAAAAATCATCAAGATCAAACAAGAAGACTTACCAAGAACAACTTGAAGATCATGAAGAACACTATGAATGCATGAATTTTCGAAAAATGCAAGATGCACATGCAATTGACACCAAACTTATGATATGACTCAAGACTCAAACAAGAACACAAAAATATTTTTGATTTTTATGATTTTCTAATTTTTTTTTTGGAT
This sequence comes from Arachis hypogaea, assembly GCF_003086295.3. Taxonomy (NCBI): domain Eukaryota; kingdom Viridiplantae; phylum Streptophyta; class Magnoliopsida; order Fabales; family Fabaceae; genus Arachis; species Arachis hypogaea. Next base: position 50,946,613 of record NC_092049.1, read on the forward strand.
TTTTATTTTATATTTTTCGAAAATTATATGAAAAAGAAAAATAAGGATTCCAAAATTTTTAATATGAATTCCAGGAATCTTGCCATGTTAGTCTAAAGCTTCAGTCCAGGAATTAGACATGGCTCACTAGCCAGCCAAGCTTTCAATGAAAGCTCCAGTCCAAAACACTAGACATGGCCAATGGCCAGCCAAGCTTCAGCAGGTGATCATGGATCAGCAGCGGGTGGATGAGCAACAACTAATTTGCTCTTGATAACAAATTGCAATCCTCAGTCCAAATGAATTTAGACATGGCTTTACAGCCAGCCAGGCTTCACATGCTTCATGAAACACTAGAATTCATTCTTAAAAATTTTGAATAAAATTTTTGAAAACATTTTTTTTTAATTAATTTTTTTTTTCGAAAACAGGTGAGAAGATTTTTGAAAGATTTTTGAAAAATTTTTGAAAATAAAACAAAAAGAAAATTACCTAATCTGAGCAACAAGATGAACCGTCAGTTGTCCAAACTCAAACAATCCCCGGCAACGGCGCCAAAAACTTGGTGCACAAAATTGTGATGTCCAAGCTCGAACAATCCCTGGTAATGGCTCCAAAGCTTGGTGCTTTGATCTTGATTCATAATTGTCACAACTTCGATACAACTAACCAACAAGTGCACTGGGTCGTCCAAGTAATACCTTACGTGAGTAAGGGTCGAATCCCACGGAGATTGTTGGTATGAAGCAAGCTATGGTCGCCTTGTAAATCTCAGTCAGGCAGATATAAAGTGATAATGGAGTTTTCGAAATTTAATAATAGAATAGGGATAGAGATACTTATGTAATTCATTGGTGAGAATTTCAGATAAGAGAATGGAGATGCTTTTCGTTCCTCTGAACCTCTGCTTTCCTGCTATCTTCATCCAATCAGTCTTACTCCTTTCCATGGCTGGCTTTATGCAAGGGCATCACCGTTGTCAGTGGCTACATCCCCTCCTCTCAGTGAATAATATGCTCACGCACCCTGTCACGGCACGACTATTCATCTGTCGGTTCCCGATCATGCTGGAATAGGATTCACCCTCCTTTTGCGTCTGTCACTAACGCCCAGCACTCGCGAGTTTGAAGCTCGTCACAGTCATTCAATCATTGAATCCTACTCAAAATACCACAGACAAGGTTTAGACCTTCCGGATTCTCTTGAATGCCGCCATCATTCTAGCTTACGCCATGAAGATTCTGGTTAGGAGATCTAAGAGATACTCATTCTAGCTTATTTCATGTAGAACAGAAGTGCTTGTCAAGCACGCGTTCATAAGGGAGAAGGATGATGAGCGTCACACATAATCATCACCTTCATCACGTTCTTGGGTGCGAATGGATATCTTAGAAGAGAAATAAGAAGAATTGAATAGAAAACAGTAGTACTTTGCATTAATCTTTGAGGGACAGCAGAGCTCCACACCTTAATCTATGGAGTGTAGAAACTCTACCGTATGAAAATACATAAGTGAAGGTCCAGGCATGGCCGAGATGGCCAGCCCCCTAAACGAGATCAATAGTCTCCTAAGATGAACAATGGATTAAAACTGAGACCAAAGATTCTAATACAATAGTAAGAGGTCCTATTTATAATAAAACTAGCTACTAGGGTTTACATGAGTAAGTATTTGATGCATAAATCCACTTCCGGGGCCCACTTGGTGCGTGTTTGGACTGAGCTTAAGTGTTACACGTGCAGAGGCCATTTGTGGAGTTGAACGCCAGTTTTTGTGCCAGTTTGGGCGTTCAACTCTGGTTTTGGATCCTTTTCTGGCGCTGGACGCCAGATTTGGGCAGAAGGCTGGCGTTGAACGCCAGTTTACGTCGTCAATTCTTGGCCAAAGTATGGACTATTATATATTGCTGGAAAGCCCTGGATGTCTACTTTCCAACGCAATTGAAAGCGCGCCATTTCGAGTTCTGTAGCTCCAGAAAATTCACTTTGAGTGCAGGGAGGTCAGAATCCAACAGCATCAGCAGTCCTTCTTCAACCTCTGAATCAGATTTCTGCTCAAGTCCCTCAATTTCAGCCAGAATATACCTGAAATCACAGAAAAACACACAAACTCATAGTAAAGTCCAAAAATGTGAATTTATCATAAAAACTAATGAAAACATCCCTAAAAGTAACTAGATCCTACTAAAAACACTACTAAAAACAATGCCAAAAAGCGTATAAATTATCCGCTCATCACTCATGCATTTTCTTTTCACTTCAAAACACATATTCATTAATTTTTATTGAACTTTACTTTGGGGTATTTTGTCCCCTTTTATTGCTTTTCTTTTTTTTCTTTTTCTATTTTTTTCTTTTCTTTCTTTTTCATATTTATTTTTTTCTTTTGTTTTCTCATTTTTCTTTCTTTCAAACTATATACAAGAACATCAATGCATAAGGTCTAACATTTGATTAATACATGAGTGTGCACCCAATTCCCAAGTATAGAAATACAAAACACCCTTTTATCCCAACCAATGTTCCCAAATCTCCCCAAGCTTGAATAATATACATTCTCACTAGCTTAAGCTAATCAAAGATCCAAACAAGGGACATTTATTATTTTTTGCTTTAGGCTTGTAATGTGCTAAAATAAAGAACAATTGGGTTAAGCATAGGCTCAAAATTGGCTAACAATAGAAGGTAAAAGGTAAGGCTATTTGGGTAAGTGAGCTAATTGAAACAATGGCCTCAATCATATAAATGTATGTATACAAAGAATAATGGACATATAGAATCAAATAAATCAATGATCACAGTCATAGAAAGAGAACAATTACACACAAGGAAAATAAGTGGTTATAAGATGTAACTACACCATTAGGCTCAAATCTCACATTCTTGTGTTCTTAGCTCAAAAACATGCTTCACAAGATATAGATTTCAAGCAAGTTGAACACAAAAAATTTTTCAATCAATTGGGGGGGTGCCCTATAGAAAAATTTCTTGAAAAATTTTATTGTTTTAACTAAGCTTATTATATGTATCCTAAATGCAATGTTGTGATTGAGAAAGCTAAAAATTCCTTAATTCATCCCTTTTTTCAATCAAACCAAATTTTCTTATGTGAAAAGGGTCAACTAAGCTTCAATAATCCAAATTTTTCAAATCACAACCACTAAACTAAAATAACTACATATATATATACTATCAACTACAAATGCAAATTCAACTAAAAATATGAAATATATACCAACCAAGGTGCAAAATGCAACAAACTAAAGCCAAGGTATCCAAAATACTAATATATACAATAATCCCAAAAAGTGCAAAATAAAACAAAGTGCAAATGCTAAAAGTAACACAAAATAAGAGGTAGATGTCCGAAATTGTCACCTAAAATAGAAATTCCACCGACGGTGACGACGGTGACCTCCCCACACTTAGAGTGAAGCATTGTCCTCGATGCTACTGTTGGGACTGGGAGTGAGGGTCAACGTCCGCTTCTGGCTAGGGTTGAGGCTGTGGCACCATAGAGGTCTGCTGCGCCTCTGTGGGAACCTAAGTCTGAGTTGGTGCCTCTGGCTGCTGAGCCTGCTCCTCCTTATGCTTCTCTTCCTCTGCAGAAGAAGGGTCAGAATTAGGGGGCATCTCGGTGCCCAGCGATACTAGCATCTGAGTCACACGATCATAGTGTCGCTTGTGGCGATGCTCGCTGCGCTCCATGAATCTAAAAAGATGTTGTACCAGTAGGTAAGTTGGCTGGGGTGCTGACGGTGGTGGTGCTGGTCCGATAGGTGCTGTGGATAGTCCGGCTGTAGCTGATGAAGATGAAGGTCCAGATGCCACTCTCGCAGAAGATCGAGCTCGAGATCTATTTGAGACTGGTTGCTTGTATTCAACCAAGTCCCCCACTGGATAAATATCTCCTTTCCATGGACTGGGGATGGTGATCATCATCTGCTCTCCATAGGACCCCAGCTCACTGAGCCATCTTAGTGACCAAAGTAGGGAATGGGAGTGTGCAATGGGCATGCGCTCGCCACATATACTTCTTGATTAGTCGGGGAAAGTACATCTCTTTCCCCTCCATAATACATCCAATCAAGACGAGTATGTCCACCAGAATCTTAGTAAAGTGCGTGGTAGGCATAACAAAGTGAGCCAGAATCTGCTGCCATGTCCTCGCCTTCCGCGTCAGATAGTCAAACATCATTCCCTTGGGTTTCTTTTTCTTGCATCCATCTCCCAAGGGGCGTCCCGCTGGGCAATAAGACTCCTTAAAGCATCATAGTCATAGGTAAGGCAGTGCATCTCCTCCTCAGCCCTCTGAAAGGCATCTTTCTCACTAACCTTGGGCTGACAATGGAGAGCCTGCTCAATGTCAACCTCCGTCATCAAGATCTGTCCTCTTCTCAAGTGAACCGATTCAAGGGTCAGTCTAAAGAAATTGCAGTAAAATTTCCAAACCTATGACTCGTTCACCCGAGGTAGCTCCCTATCTACAAAAGATAAGCCCATCCCCTCAATACGAGTCTCAATAGCACGCCTCAGATCGGCGGGAATGGCCAACTTCTTCTCTATGTTGAGATGTCTCTCCTGAAAGACCGGAAGGTGAAGCTCACAGTACAAATTAGGGAATCTCACTCCGTCGATAAAGGGTAATAACTGATATGCTTTCTCCTTGTCAAAAAGAGGGTTATTGGCATAACTGGAGAATACAGAAGCAGTGGAAGACTATGGTGGCTAAGTCAGAGAGACTCTGCTTAGAAGTCTCCATCTGTTGCTGAAAAGGTGAGAATTGTCTGTTATTGAACGTATTTTGGTTTCTTCTACCTTGATTGTTTTTTAAGCCTTGTTGAGGCTTCTATTGATCCCTCCATGAAAAGTTTGAATGATTCCTCCAAGATGAGTTGTAGGTGTTTCCATAAGTCTCATTGATGGGATTCCCTAAGGAATTTCCTATATAGTTAACCTCTTCCATCATGGGTTGATCTGGATTATAGGCTTCTCTTTCATAGGATGTCTCTTGGGTGCTGCCAGCTGCAACTTGCAATCCAGTCAGATGCTGAGAGATCATGTTGACCTGTTGGGTCAGGATTTTATTATGAGCCAATATGGCATTCAGAGTGTCAACCTCCAGGACTCCTCTCTTCTGAACCACCCCATTATTCACAGGGTTCTTCTCAGAAGTGTACCTGAATTGGTTATTTGCAACTATGTCAATGAGTTCCTGTGCCTCTTCAGGAGTTTTCTTCAAGTGGAGTGATCCATTGGTAGAGTGGTCCAATGACATCTTGGACAATTCAGAGAGGCCATCATAGAAGATATCCAGCATGGTCTAGTCTGAAATCATGTTAGGAGGGAACCTTCTGATCAGTTGCTTGTACCTCTCTGACGTTGAGGAATTTATCGTTGATCTAGAATTTTCTCAAAATAGAATTCGTTCGTTGCAAGTATAGTCTAGATCAACAACTAACTCCCAAATCAAATGTTAATCCAAAGGATATCACAATCAATACACAATATAAACCGGGAGTTTTAAATCCCGGGTCGTCTTCCATAGGAGTTACAATTAAGTGTACAATTATTGGCTATGGAGGAAATGGGGATTGGGAATGCAAGAGAGGCAAGTAATGTAAATAGCAAGGAATAAAACAAGCATGCAAGGAATTTAAATGAAAGCAAATAAAGGCAATAAAATGAAAATTAAATAGCAAAAAGAGCTCTTTCTGAGAATTGGAAAATTTAGGATTCCTATCCTAGTTATGGAGCACAAGCATGGCAATTGTATGGAATCAATGCGAACTAGTCAATCCTCTTTGAGAATTAGTCAAAAGAGCGTAATTGATCTCAATCCATAAGTCCTAGTCAACTCACTAATTACTTAGTGAAAGACTAGCGTCAATAGAAACCAAACCAATTAGCTATTCGCACACAATGCGGAATGGACATCCACAACTCAATTCCTCCCAAACACCCAATTTCTCAACCGAGAGTGTGAAAACTAAACATGCAAGAAATCAAACATCAAAGCAATAAAAGTCAAAGCAAGTAAACTTCAAATGCAAAAAAACCTCTTGGCAAGTAATTGAGAGCTATGGTTACCTATCCTAGTCATTGACCACGAACACATGATGATTATGAAGAGTTAATCCTACTTAGTCAACCTTACATCGAAAATAAGTCAAATAGGCATAGTTGATTTCAATCCATAAGTCCTATGTCAACACTAAGGGGTCACATAGAGTCAATGGAGACCAAATCAACTAACTACTCTAATGTATCAAACAAGAATGGACATCAATAACTCAAGGATTACCAAAACCAACAATTTCAAGCCAAGAGTGGAGAAAAACTAAGTAGAAACTAAGCCAAGCATTTTATCAAACACTTGGTGTGCATGAAAATAAAATAATATTAAATTGCATAAAAAATAAAAGCTAACTACCAAAAGCAAGAAAATGACAATAACAATTAAAGAAAGCAATAAATAACATGAAACATAAATTTTCATTAATTAAAATTAAAATAACAAGAGTGTTCATAAAATGGAAAATGACACAAAAGAGAAAATGACAAAAGAAATGAAGAAGATAAGGACAAGAGAGCATAGAAATATAAAGGAAACTAGGTGAAAGCGAGAATTAAAAAGAGAAATTACAAAGAAAATAAACTAAGAACCCTAATTTCTAGAGAGAAGGTGGAGCTTCTCTCTCTAGAAAATAACCTACATAATGCTAAACTAACCCTAATTGCTCCCCCCTTTCACATGGAAAGAGGGCCTCTTTGATATAGCACTCATCAGCTTCAGAAAGTCCCAGGAGGTCGTGCTGGGACCTGTGCATACGTACAGGAGGTCGTGCATACGCACACTTGGCTTTGTGGTTCTTTTGCGTACGCACAGCAGGTTGTGCGCACGTACACTTCAATGTGTGCTTTTCCTTTGATTTCTTCATGTTTTCTCCCAATTCTATGCTTTCTTTCCACAATCATCAAGCCATTCCAACCTATTACACCTGAAATCACTCATCAAAACCATCAAGCTATCGAATGGGATAAAAGTGGGATAAAAGTGATTAAAATACGCACAAAATAGCATGTTTTCACAATTATGCTCAATTTCGGGAGAGAACACAAAAGTCACTACAATAAAAATACCCATTCAAGTACACTTGAAAAGTGTAGCCAAAAGTGAAAAAAATGATTTTTTAGGCTACGGCTACGCTTTTTGGGCTGCGGCTACGCTTTTTGGGGTGATTCCTATTCGGCCGTTGCCTATTCTCAAAGGCTACACTTTTTTGCACCAAGGGCTACACTTTTGCCGTTTGGGAATAGGGTGCGCTTTTCAAGTGATGCTGTCCAGGACTAAAGGCTACGCTTTTCAGCTTTCATTTTTACCAGAATAGGCTACGCTTTTCAACACTACTACATCACTTGTAAAGCGTAGCCACATTGTATACCATAGCTACTCTATATAAGTATAGCCTTAGGTCCCTCATTATTTTTTTTTAAATTTTCTATATATATATATATATATATATATTCTAATAGTTTTTTTCTATAACCTAATATTTAGTAATATTATTATATATAATCTTGCATTTTAAATTAAATTAGTCAAATATTATAAAATAAAAATAAGTACACTATAATACTATATAATATTCTTCAAATAATAAAAATTATCCTTAAACAAATATATTTATAATGAACCAAAAGTATTAGAATGATCATAATTTTGAATATTCATACATCTCTTATTAAAATAAAAAGAAGATAAGTAAAATTTAATTAGCTTCTACAAAATAAATAGAGTTATCCCTTAGCACATCTATAATACACTGCTCTTTATATAATTGTTTTTGTGAATAGAAATATACTAGTCCAGGAACTTAGGCCATCTATTAATTAGTTCTTCCTTTGTCTCTCTAGCATTAGCCTTCCACCAAATATACTCATTGCTATTTATCTGAAAACAATAAAAAGGCACTTAGCATAAAGAAATGCGCCATTTTGAACCAAACCACAAGGGTTCTTAAATCAAAGTTATAAATTCTAGGTACTTGGCAGTTTAAAATTAATTGTAAAAAGCAAAAATTGTACAAATACAGAGGAACACCATGCACTTTTGCGCCAAATAAAAACTGAAAATAGAGAAAATAAAATAGAAGCCTATGCAAAATAATTCCTTAATTTGAAAGCATGATAAGGAGTGAAGCAAAAGACAGATACTAACCAGCAACATTGACAAACTTGACAAAGACATTAAAATAAATGAGCACTAAATTTTAGCAATCATAATTATTTATACTCTAACTATATCAGAATTGTAAATTGAGTAAGTAATATAATATAATTTGAAATATTAACAACAGAAATAGCAGAAAGCACTTCTCCAAAAGAACTTTGTACAACAGTAACAAGGGCGTACCTTGGGACAACTGGGGCAAGAACAACTGCAGGATTTTGGGAGAATGCACCAGTTTCCGAAATATCAGAATTGCCTGCAGCAGTGATACAAATAAAATTAGGAATCGCTCAGAGTTTCAATCTTCAAAGCTAAACAATATTAACATACTATTCATATTTGAAAATCAAAGAAAGAAAGGCACAGTTACGGCAACAACATTGAAGAGTGTAATATGATTAAGGTTAATAACTCAGTGTAGTACCACAATTAATAGTCAAGACCAAAATGTTGAAGTAGGACATTACCTAAATGTTGATTGAATAACATAAATATTTGGATATATTTTGCACAGATCATTGGTGCACGAAATTGGAAATCACAGTTCTTAACAAATTCGCACAACTAACCAGCAAGTGCACTGGGTCGTCCAAGTAATACCTTACGTGAGTAAGGGTCGATCCCACGGAGATTGTTGGCTTGAAGCAATCTATGGTTATCTTGTAACTCTTAGTCAGGAAAACAATAAAATAATTCACTTATCAAATTTGATTGCAAGGAATAAAAGGGCAGAACACAAATTATACTTGTATGCAATGATGGAGAATATGTTGGAGTTTTGGAGATGCTTTGTCTTCCGAAATTCTGCTTTCCTCTGTTTCTGATTCACGCACGCATGTCCTCCTATGGCAAGCTATGTGTTGGTGGATCACCGTTGTCAATGGCTACCATCCATCCTTCCAGTGAAAAGGGTCCAGGTGCCCTATCACCGCACGGCTAATCTTCTGCAGGTTCTCAATCGTACCGGAATAGGATTTACTATCCTTTTGCGTCTGTCACTACGCCCAGCACTCACGAGTTTGAAGCTCGTCACAGTCATTCAATCCCTGAATCCTACTCGGAATACCACATACAAGGTTTAGACTTTCCGAATTCTCTTGAATGTTACCATTAATCTAGCTTATACCACGAAGATTCCGATTAAGAGATCTAAGAGATATTCATTCATTCTACAGTGGAACGTAAGTGGTTGTCAAGCACGCGTTCGTGGAGGAATGATGATGATTGTCACGTTCATCACATTCATATTGAAGTGCGAATGGATATCTTAGATAGGAACACGCATGTTTGAATGGAAAACAGAAATACTTGCATTAGTTCATCGAGACACAGCAGAGCTCCTCACCCCCAACAATGGAGTTTAGAGACTCATGCTGTCAAAAGGTACAAAGTTTAGATCTAAAATGTCATGAGATACAAAATAAATCTCTAAAAGTTGTTTAAATACTAAACTAGTAACCTAGGTTTACAGAAAACGAGTAAACTATGATAGATGGTGCAGAAATCCACTTCTGGGGCCCACTTGCTGTGTGCTGGGGCTGAGACTTAAGCTTCTCACGTGCATGGGCTGTTTTGGGCGTTCAACGCCAGGTTGTAACCTGTTTCTGGCGTTGAACTCCAACTTGTAACTTGTTTCTGGCGCTGGACGCTAGACTACAACATGGAACTGGCGTTGAATGCCAGTTTACGTCATCTATCCTTGAGCAAGGTATGGACTATTATATATTGCTGGAAAACCCTGGATGTCTACTTTCCAACGCAATTAGAAGCGCACCATTTGAACTCCTGTAGCTCCAGAAATTCCATTCCGAGTGCAGAGAGGTCAGAATCCAACAGCATCAGCAGTCCTTTTTCAGCCTGAATCAGATTTTTGCTCAGCTCCCTCAATTTCAGGCAGAAAATACCTGAAATTATAGAAAAACACACAAACTCATAGTAAAGTCCAGAAATATGAATTTTGCCTAGAAACTAATGAAAATAAACTAAAAACTAACTAAAACATACTAAAAATTATATGAAATTAACCCCAAAAAGCGTATAAAATATCCGCTCATCACAACACCAAACTTAAACTGTTGCTTGTCCCCAAGCAACTAGATAAATAAAATAGACTACTAATAAGTCAAGAAGCAATAATATCTCAGAGTTTTTGAGTGATGCTCATATTCTAATCAGATGAGTGATTGGCATCTATAGGAACTTAGAATGATTGGCATCTATGGCAATAATATCTTAGTTTTGGCATCTCACTTTATCCATTGAAGCTCAGAGTGATTGGCATCTATAGGAACTTAGAATGCAGATAATGTTATTGATTCTCCTATTTCAGTATGATGATTCTTGAACACAGCTACTTTATGAGTCTTGGCCGTGGCCCTAAGCACTTTGTTTTCCAGTATTACCACCGGATACATAAATGCCACAGACACATAATTGGGTGAACCTTTTCCGATTGTGACTCAGCTTTGCTAAAGTCCCTAATTAGAGGTGTCCAGGGTTCTTAAGCACACTCTTCTTTTTGCATTGGACCTTGACTTTAACCGCTCAGTCTCAAGTTTTCACTTGACACCTTCACGCCACAAGCACATGGTTAGGGACATCTTGGTTTAGCCGCTTAGGCCAGGATTTTATTCCTTTAGGCCCTCCTATCCACTGATGCTCAAAGCCTTGGGATCTTTTTTATTTACCCTTGCCTTTTGGTTTTAAGGGTTATTGGCTTTTTGCTCTTGCCTCTTGGTTTTAAGAGCTTTGGCTTTTTCTGCTTGCTTTTTCTTTTTCTTTCTCTCTCTCTCTATATATATACATATATATATATATATATATATATATATATATATATATTTTTTTTTTTTCTGTAAGCTTTTGTAGTCACTACTTTTTCTTGCTTCAAGAATCATTTTTATGATTTTTCAGATTATTAATAACATGTCTCATGTTCATCATTCTTTCAAGAGCCAACATATTTAATAGTCTTAAACATCAAATTCAAAAGAAATATGCACTGTTCAAGCATTCATTCAGAAGACAGAAAGCATTGCCACCACATGCAAATAATTAGAATTTTTCTTATTAAAAACTCGAAAAGTATTGCCTCTTATTCTAAAAAAATTCTTCTATTTTATTCATGTTTAATGATGATGATAAAATTAAATTATAGCTTAATTGGAGATAAAATCAAAAATATAGATACTAATTACTACTATATGACTCCTAAGGTAAAACTAAAATAAAAATAGTTATCACAGAGTTAAGGCTAAGATTGGAATTTAACAACCTTTGTTCTAGGAAGTGGATGTTCCTCTAATCTGTGGGGTGCTTGGTCCTTCAAGAGATAATTTCTGGCGCTTCAATTCCCTTAAATCACGTCCTTGCTCCTCCTGTTCTTTAAGCAAATAGCAAAGAATGCTACTTTGTTCCTTCTGTTCTTTCTTTATTTGTTCCATAGCTTCTTGCATCTTGGTAATAGATGTTTCAAGATACTCCCAGTATTCAGATTGAGGGATTTTTGGGAGAATTTCCTGTGTTCTCTTCTTGATGGGGTCATCCTGTGCTTGTTGTTTTTCCATTGATGCTTTGGTGATTGGCCGCTCAACTGAGATATACTCAGTTATTCCCATCCTTACTCCAGTGTCCTTGCAGAGCATAGAAATCAAGCTTGGATAAGCCAACCTGGCATCTTTGGAATTTTTGTTTGCAATTTTGTAAAATTCAGTTGAAATCAGTTGATGAACTTCCACTTCTTTTTCCATCATGACGCAATGGATCATCACTGCTCTTCTAATAGTGACTTCAGAACGGTTGCTAGTGGGCAGCAGAGAATGCTCAATGAAGTCCAGCCATCCTCTGGCGACTGGTTTGAGATCTTCTCTTTTGAGTTGATTTGGGACACCCTTCGTGCTGGTGGTCCACCTGGCTCCAGGGATACATATATCCTCTAGAATCTTATCCAGGCCCTTGTCTGTTCTCATCATTCTCCTATTGAAGGAGTCTGTATCATCTTTCAGCTGAGGTAGCTTTAAGATCTCCCTGATCTTGTCAGGGTGGGTATGAACAATCTTTCCTCTGACCAAGGTCCGATAGTCATAGAGAGCAGATCTAGATAGTCTTTGCTTGTCTGTTTGCCACATATTAGCATAGAACTCCTGGACCATATTCCTTCCCACTTTCGTTTCAGGATTAGCTAGGATCTCCCAGTTCCTGATTCGAATTTGCTCCTGGATCTCCAGATATTCGTCTTCTTTCAGATCGAATCATACTTCCGGGATCACTGATCTTAGACCAATTATTTTGTAATAATGGTCTGAATGTTCTTTAATTAAGAACTTCCCTTGATTCCAAAGTGGTTTTGGAACACTCTCTTTCTTGCCTCTTGGAGTGGGTTATTTTCCTTTAGGAGCCATGATCTTAGTGGGTATGGTTTAGTGATCACGGATAAACACACCAAACTTAGAGGTTTGCTTGTCCTCAAGCAAAAGAAAAGAAAGGAGAGGGATAGAAGGAGAGCTAGTGTAGGATGGTGGATGAGAAGAAGGAGGCCGAATGGGATTTTAAAAGGGAGGGGCGGTTTTCGAAAATAGGGAGAAAGATAAGATAGAAGATATGATTTTAAAAAAAAAATAAGTATGATAAATAAAGATATAATTTAAAATTGAAAAGATATGAAAGATATTTAAAAAAGATAAAATTGGATTTTTGAAAAAGATAATATGGAGATTTGAAAAAGATATTGATTAGTTGAAAAGATTTTTGAATGAAAAGAGATAGATTTGTTTTGAAAATTTTGAAAAAGAGTTGAATTAGATTGAAAAAAAGGATTTGTGCTTATGATTAAGATACATTTAATATTTTTAAAGAAGGGTTTTTAGAAATTAGGGATTGTAACATGTTTATGCAAGAAATCATGAATTGAAACATGAAAATTAAGATTAAAATGAAAAATATGAAGAAAAAACGAATTTACCTCCTCCCCACCATCCTGGCGTTTGAACGCCCAAACGCTGCATGTTTTGGGCGTTCAACGCCCAACTGCTGCTTCTCCTGGGCGTTCAACACCCAGCTGTTGCTTCTTTCTCGCGTTAAACGCCAGGAACTCCTTTGTCACTGGGCGTTTTTCTGAACGCACAGGACGTTGTAAATCTGGCGTTAAACGCCCAGAAGGAGCTTCTTTCTGACGTTTAACGCCCAGATGGCTATCCTTACTGGCGTTCAACGCCCAGTGGATGCTTCTTTTGGGCGTTGAACACCCAAAACAGATTTTTACTGGCATTTTCTTGCTAGTGAGCTCTTTTTCTCTGTTTTGTGTGCAGAATCCTTCTGTAACCCTGAAAACTTATACAATTGACTCTTTACCTTAGTATCAATGAACTTTATATAAACAAATAAAATCAAGAATAGGGCAAAATGCTTAGAGGAAGTGATGCCCCATGGCTGGGTTGCCTCCCAGCAAGCGCTTCTTTATTGTCTTTAGCTGGACCTTGCTGAGCTTTTAATTTAGCTTCAGTCTTGAGCACTCTTGCTCAATATTGCCTTCAAGATAGTGCTTGATTCTCTGTCCATTAACAATGAACTTCTTATCAGAATCAAAATCTTGAAGTTCCACATAACCATATGGTGATACACTTGTAATCACATATGGTCCCCTCCACCGGGATTTCAGTTTCCCGGGGAATAGCCTGAGTCTAGAGTTAAACAACAGAACCTTCTGTCCTGGTTCAAAGATTCTAGATGACAGCTTTCTGTCATGCCACTTTTTTTATTTCTCTTTATAAAGCTTGGCATTTTCGAAAGCAGTGAATCTGAATTCCTCTAGCTCATTTAGCTGAAGCAATCTTTTTTTTCCAGCTAATTTGGCATCAAAGTTCAGGAATCTGGTTGCCCAGTAGGCTTTATGTTCCAGTTCCACGGGCAGGTGACATGCCTTACCATATACAAGTTGGTATAGAGAGGTCCCTATAGGAGTCTTGAATTCTGTTCTGTATGCCCACAGAGCATCATCCAAGCTTCTTGCCCAATCCTTTCTATGGGTATTTACAGTCCGTTCTAGGATTCTTTTTAGCTCTCTGTTAGAGACTTCAGCTTGCCCATTAGTTTGTGGATGATATGGAGTTTCCACCTTGTGGCGAATCCCATACCGGACCATGGCAGAGTAAAGCTGTTTGTTGCAGAAGTGAGTGCCCCCATCACTGATTAGTACTCTAGGGACCCCAAACCTGCTGAAGATATATTTCTAGAGGAACTTCAGCACTGTTTTAGTATCATTGGTGGGTGTGGCAACGGCCTCTACCCATTTTGATATGTAGTCTACTGCCACCAGAATATAAATGTTTGAGTATGATGGTGGGAAAGGTCCCATGAAGTCAATTCCCCATACGTCAAACAACTCAATCTCCAAGATTCCTTGTTGAGGCATGGCGTAACCATGAGGCAGATTACCAGCTCTTTGGCAACTGTCACAGTTACGTACAAACTCTCGGAAATCTCTATAGAGTGTGGGCCAATAGAAGCCACATTGGAGGACCTTGGTGGCTGTTCGCTCATCTCCAAAATGGCCTCTATATTGTGATCCATGGCAATGCCATAGGATCCTCTGTGCTTCTTCTCTAGGAACACACCTACGGATTATTCCGCCTGCACATCTCTTGAAGAGATAGGGTTCATCCCACAAGTAGTACTTTGCATCAGTGATTAATTTTTTCTTTTGTTGCTTGTTGTACTCTTTGGGTATGAACCTTGCAACTTTATAGTTTGCAATGTCTACAAAACCATGGTGTTTCCTGAATGGCAAATAATTGCTCATCCGGAAAAGTCTTAGAGATCTCAAGAGAGGGTTGGGATGTCCCTTCTACTAGCTCTATCCGGGATAAATGATCAGCCACTTGGTTCTCTGTCCCTTTTTTGTCTCTTATTTCTATATCAAACTCTTGCAGAAGCAACACCCATCTGATGAGCCTGGGTTTTGAATCCTGCTTTGTGAGTAGATATTTAAGAGCAGCATGGTCGGTATACACAATCACTTTTGATCCTACTAAGTATGATCTGAACTTGTCAATGGCATAAACCACTGTAAGCAATTCTTTTTCTGTGGTTGTGTAATTTTTCTGGGCGTCATTTAAAACGCGGCTAGCATAATAAATGACATGCAGAATCTTGTCATGCCTCTGTCCCAATACTGCACCAATGGCGTGATCACTAGCATCACACATTAGCTCAAATGGTAATGTCCAGTCTGGTGCAGAAATAACTGGTGCTGTGACCAGCTTGGCTTTCAGCGTTTCAAATGCCTGCAGATACTCTGTGTCAAACACAAATGGCGTGTCAACAGCTAGCAGATTGTTCAGAGGTTTTGCGATTTTTGAAAAATCCTTTATAAACCTCCTATAGAATCCTGCATGCCCCAGAAAGCTTCTGATTGCCTTAACATTGGCAGGTGGTGATAATTTTTCAATTACCTCTATTTTTGCTTGATCCACCTCTATCCCCTTGTTTGAAATTTTATGCCCAAGGACAATCCCTTCAGTCACCATAAAGTGACATTTTTCCCAGTTTAAAACCAGGTTGGTCTCTTGGCATCTTTTCAGAACTAGTTTCAGGTGATCAAGACAGGAGCTGAATGAGTCTCCATATACTGAGAAGTCATCCATGAAGACTTCCAGAAATTTTTCCACCATATCAGAGAAAATAGAGAGCATGCATCTCTGGAAGGTTGTAGGCGCATTACACAGCACAAACGGCATCCTTCTATAAGCAAACACTCCAGATGGACATGTGAATGTTGTTTTCTCTTGATCCTGGGGATCTACTGCAATCTGGTTATAGCCTGAGTAGCTATCCAAAAAGCAGTAATAATCATGACCTGCCAGTCTTTCTAGCATCTGGTCTATGAATGGTAAAGGAAAATGATCCTTTCTGGTGGCTGTATTGAGCCTTCTGTAGTCAATACACATACGCCACCCTGTAACTGTTCTTGTAGGAACCAGTTCATTCTTTTCATTAAGAACCACTGTCATGCCTCCCTTTTTGGGGACAACTTGAACAGGGCTCACCCAGGGGCTATCAGAAATAGGATAAATAATCCCAGCCTCCAGTAATTTGGTGACCTCTTTCTGCACCACTTCCTTCATGGCTGGATTTAGCCGCCTCTGTGGTTGAACCACTGGTTTAGCATTATCCTCCAATAAGATTTTGTGCATGCATCTAGCTGGGCTTATGCCTTTAAGGTCACCTATGGACCACCCAAGAGCTGTCTTGTGTGTCCTTAGCACTTGAATCAGTGCTTCCTCTTCCTGTGGATTTAAAGCAGAGCTTATAATCACTGGAAAAGTGTCACCTTCTCCCAGAAATGCATATTTCAGGGATGGTGGTAATGGTTTGAGCTCGGGTTTAGGAGGTTTTTCCTCTTCCAGAGGAAATTTCAGAGGCTCTTTCATTTCCTCTGAATCCTCCAAATCGGGCTGAACATCTTTAAAGATGTCTTCCAACTCTGATTCGAGACTCTCAGCCATGTTGATCTCTTCTACCAAAGAGTCAATAAGATCAACTTTCATGCAGTCTTTTGATGTGCCTAGATGCTGCATGGCTTTGACAGCATTCAACTTAAACTCATCCTCATTGACTCTCAGGGTTATTTCCCTTTGTTGGACATCAATGAGAGTTCGTCCAGTTGCTAGGAAGGGTCTTCCTAGAATGAGAGTAGCACTCTTGTGTTCCTCCATTTCCAACACTATAAAGTCAGTGGGAAAGGCGAATGGCCCAACTCTGACAATCATGTCTTCAATCACGCCTGATGGGTATTTAATGGAGCCATCAGCAAGTTGGAGACATATCCGGGTTGGTTTAACTTCTTTAGTTAAACCAAGCTTTCTGATAGTGGATGCAGGTATTAGGTTGATGCTTGCCCCAAGATCACATAAAGCTGTCTTGGTGCAATTACCTTCTAATGTGCATGGTATCAGAAAACTCCCAGGGTCTTTAAGCTTTTCAGGAAAGCTTTTCAGAATGACTGCACTGCATTCTTCAGTGAGGAGAACTCTTTCAGTTTCTCTCCAATCCTTCTTATGACTCAAGATCTCTTTCATGAACTTGGCATAAGAAGGTATTTGCTCAAGTGCCTCTGCAAATGGAATCTTTATTTCAAGAGTCCTAAGATAATCTACAAAGCGAGCAAATTGCTTATCCTGCTCCTCTTGGCGGAGCTTTTGAGGATAAGGTATCTTGGCTTTATATTCCTCAACCTTAGTTGCTGTAGGTTTATTTCCTACAGAAGTGGTTGAAGAAGCCTTTTTAGATGTTTTATCATCAGCACTTGTGTGTGTCTGATCCCTCACTAGCAATTGAGTGCCAGAGTTAGAAGCTGGAGTGACGTTAGACGCCAGCTCCTCATCTGTTCCTGGCGTCTGAACGCCAGAACTGTGCTTCTTTTGGCCGTTCAACGCCAGATCCTTGCTTGTTTCTGGCGTTGAATGCCAGTCCTGAGCATAGTCTGGGCGTTCAGCGCCAGCCTTCCACCCAATTTCTGGCGTTTTAGCGCCAGAATTATTTTTACCTGGGCTTTTACTGTCCTTAGGTAGATTTTGGGTGGTTTGCTCATTTCTTGGCTTCTTGCTGCCTTGAGGTGGGGTATTTAATGTCTTCCCACTTCTTAATTGAACTGCTTGGCATTCTTCTGTTATTTGTTTTGACAGCTGCTGCTTTGTTTGCTTCAATTGTTCTTCCATATTTATATTAGCCATCCTTGTCTCTTGTAGTCTATCCTTGAATTCGGCTAACTGCTTTGTTAGAAAGTCCAATTGCTAATTGAATTCAGCAGCTTGTTTTACAGGACTGAGTTCAGCAGTTACTGTTTTAACCTCTTCTTTCATGGAAGGGTCACTGCTTAGGTACAGAGGCTGATTTCTGGCAACTGTATCAATGAGCTCTTGAGCTTCTTCAATTGTCTTTCTCATGTGGATAGATCCACCAGCTAAGTAATCTAGAGACATCTGAGCTCTTTCTGCAAGTCCACAGTAGAAGATGTCTAACTGAACCCACTCTATAAACATTTCAGAGGGGTATTTTCGTAGCATCTCTCTGTATCTCTCCCAGGCATCATAAAGAGATTCATTATCTCCTTGTTTAAAGCCTTGGATGTCCAGCCTTAGCTGTGTCATCCGTTTTGGAGGAAAGTATTGATTCAGGAATTTTTCTGTCAACTGTTTCCATGTCCTTATGCTGGCCTTAGGTTGGTTATTTAACCACCTCTTAGCTTGGTCTTTTACAGCAAATGGAAACAGTAATAATCTGTAGACATCCTGATCTACTTCCTTATCATGTACTGTGTCAGCAATCTATAAAAACTGTGCCAGAAACTCTGTAGGTTCTTCCGTTGAAAGACCGGAATATTGGCAACTTTGCTGCACCATGATAATGAGCTGAGGATTCAACTCAAAGCTACTGACTCGAATGGAGGGTATGCAGATACTGCTCCTATATGAAGCAGTAGAGGGGTTAGCATATAACCCCAGAGTCCTCCTGGACTGTTCATTTCCGCTTAGGTCCATGATGGAGAAAGGGAGATGATGTAAAATAGAAGAAAAATATTTTTATTTATTTAATTATTTATTTATTTCGAAAACAAAATAAATTAAAATAAATAAAAATGGGTGAAGATTTTCGAAAAAAATGAGGAGAGAGAGAGTGGTTAGGAAATTTTGAAAAGGATATGATGATTTTTGAAAAAGGTTTTAAATTTTAAAATAAAAATCTGAATCTTAAAGGTAAATTTCGAAAATTTGCTTTAAAATAGAGAGAGAATATATTTTTGAATTTAAAGAGGAGAGAGAAAAACAATAAGATAGCACAAGATTTAAAATTTTTTAGATCTAATGCTCCTTGTTTTCGAAAATTTTGGAGGGAAAACACCAAGGAAGACCAAACTTAAAAATTTTAAGATCAAGACACAAGGAAAACTCAAGAACACTTTCAAGACTCACAAGAGCACACGAACATGAAGAAAGAACACCAAACTTAAAATTTTTAGAAAACCAAACTAAAATTTTCGAAAAACAAAGAAAAATCAACAAGAAAATACCAAACTTAAAGTTTGGCACAAGATTTGATAGAAAAATTATTTTTGAAAAAGAAGATTTTGAAAAGAATATAAAAGATTCTGACCCAATTGCCAAGAACACAGACTAACGCTCTAGCCAACTGAGTTATAAATGTAACACTTGTTTTGAAGAAGTATTTTTAAATAACAAAGAATGAAAAATTTATTTTTTTTGAAAACTAATGTTTTGAAAAGGCACAAGAAAAATAAGAAAAACTAAAGATCAAACAAGAAAAAAATTCAATTATAAAAATATAATTTTCGAAAATTTTTTTTTGAAAGAAAAAAAATAAGGATTCTAAAATTTTAACCAAAAACAATATTAGAACACTCTAAACCAAAAAGAAAAATTTTTCCTAATCTAAGCAACAAGATTCACCGTCAGTTGTTCAAACTCAAACAATCCCCGGCAACAGCGCTAAAAACTTGGTGCACGAAATTGGAAATCACAGTTCTTCACAAATTCACACAACTAACCAGCAAGTGCACTGGGTCATCCAAGTAATACATTACGTGAGTAAGGGTCGATCCCACGGAGATTGTTGGCTTGAAGCAATCTATGGTTATCTGGTAACTCTTAGTCAGGAAAACAATAAAATAATTCACTTATCAAATTTGATTGCAAGGAATAAAAGGGCAAAACACAAATTATACTTGTATGCAATGATGGAGAATATGTTGGAGTTTTGGAGATGCTTTGTCTTCTGAAATTCCGCTTTCCTCTGTTTCTGATTCACGTACGCATGTCCTCCTATGGCAAGCTATGTGTTGGTGGATCACCGTTGTCAATGGCTACTATCCATCCTTCCAGTGAAAAGGGTCCAGGTGCGCTATCACCGCACGGCTAATCATCTGCAGGTTCTCAATCGTACCGGAATAGGATTTACTATCCTTTTGCGTCTGTCACTACGCCCAGCACTCGCGAGTTTGAAGCTCGTCACAGTCATTCAATCCCTGAATCCTACTCGGAATACCACAGATAAGGTTTAGAGTTTCCGGATTTTCTTGAATGCTGCCATCAATCTAGCTTATACCAGGAAGATTCCGATTAAGAGATCTAAGAGATATTCATTCCTTCTACAGTGGAACGTAAGTGGTTGTCAGGCACGCGTTCGTGGAGGAATGATGATGATTGTTACGTTCATCACATTCATATTGAAGTTCGAATGGATATCTTAGATAGGAACACGCATGTTTGAATGGAAAATAGAAATACTTGCATTAGTTCATCGAGACACAGCAGAGCTCCTCACCCCCAACAATACAGTTTAGAGACTCATGCCGTCAAAAGGTACAAAGTTTAGATCTAAAATGTCATGAGATACAAAATAAATCTCTAAAAGTTGTTTAAATACTAAACTAGTAACCTAGGTTTACAGAAAACGAGTAAACTATGATGGATGGTGCAGAAATCCACTTCTGGGGCCCACTTGGTGTGTGCTGGGGCTGAGACTTAAGCTTCTCACGTGCATGGGCTGTTTTGGGCGTTCAATGCCAGGTTGTATCCTGTTTCTGGCGTTGAACTCCAACTTGTAACTTGTTTCTGGCGCTGGACGCTAGATTCCAACATGGAACTGGCGTTGAACGCCAGTTTACGTTATCTATCCTTGAGCAAAGTATGGACTATTATATATTGCTGGAACGCCCTGGATGTCTACTTTCCAACGCAATTGGAAGCGCGCCATTTGGACTCTTGTAGCTCCAGAAATTCCATTCCGAGTGCAGAGAGGTCAGAATCCAACAAAATCAGCAGTCCTTTTTCAGCCTGAATCAGATTTTTGCTCAACTCCCTCAATTTCAGCCAGAAAATACCTGAAATTATAGAAAAACACACAAACTCATAGTAAAGTCCAGAAATATGAATTTTTCCTAGAAACTAATGAAAATAAACTAAAAACTAACTAAAACATACTAAAAACTATATGAAATTAACCCCAAAAAGTGTATAAAATATCCGCTCATCAATCATGTTGACCAAGCTTTGTGCGGATATGTTGCACGATCAAATCAATGGCAACATGATTATCACCTCCCCGAGGAACGATCACATCAGCATACTTCTTTGACGGTAGAACAAAATCATCAAAAGTAGGCTTAACAAACTTTGCGTACTACAAAATCAGCATTGTAGGCAGTAAGATATAAATCTTAGAAGTGATTGTTCACATTTCATTTGAAAACAAGGATATCCTAACATCCATAGGCTTGTTCAACTAATCTCAATAAATTCTCACAGCATTACAGCTAATACAACTATATCATTTTACTAATTCCTTTAGCCTATTTCACATTAATATATGCATATCCCATTAATTCTATACCTTACTCAGCTTTCCCTCTTAGATCAAACTACTCTTCATACATATCAACTGACATAGTCTAGCATATAACTTATCAATCCAAATCTCATGCTTCAAACTTATTAAAATATATATATATATATATATAAGAATTCATACTCATTATTAGCCTAGGTGCAATTAAACTGTGGTTACTGAGAATATTGTTGGCAATACCTGTTCAAGAACAGAGTTTATGTCCCTCCCTCGCTCCACTTTGTCACGTCTAATCCTACGAGCTAGTCTAACATCAGCATCTGCAAACAATTGACAGTTAAAGATAAAATTAGAGTTAATAAGGAACAAGGGAAAGCTTTCATACAGTGTAAGAATAATAGATTTTGTATAATGCATAGTGATATTCAAACCTAAGCTGGCAACCAATCTAATAGGAAAAGTTTCCATTTCAATTTATTTTTTAAAAGCACTTGCATAAATGCGATTCAAAACAAGAGGACGTTAGAAATAGAGATGGAAATTTTTCCCAATAAATTCCCAGTATTTTATAAAAATACATGACATGCGATGGGACATAACAAACAAACCTGTGTCAACAAAGATCTTCATGTTCATTAAATCCCGGACATCCTGATCATGGAATACAAGAATTCCCTCCAATATAATGACATTAGAAGCATTGACCTGAGCAAAAATCAGAGACGGCAAATCAAAAACCATAAAAAAATAGAAAATTGCATTGCCACAGCAATTGTCTGATAGATTTGAATGCTCATAAAATATAAAATATGGTAAATACTTCAACAGGTGCAAAATGTACTTATATTTTGTAGGACCTCATGAACTAAGTTCATCTACTGATGTATGCATGAAGTAAGACTATCAAGGAAACAACAGAAATGTTTTTACATTACCAACAATTAGGACATTACTAATAATTTAGAATGTCACTTAGAAACTTTTCTGAATTTGGCAAAACCAAAATATATACGCATTGAAAAACCTAAGCAATGTGCATTAAGAGATTCAGAATTTGCATTAAGAAAATCATACCCAGAGAAGCTAACGATACTAAAAAGAGAAAAATATTGGTACTGATCATAAGTTCATAATACCAAAATAGCAATGGTGTTTTCTTCAGTGTTCTTTCCCACCCTCAACCTTGCTATGTCTTCTTCTCATTCTTGTTATGTTTCCTCCAATAAGTACTATTACAATTACAGAAGGAGAAGGATACAACACAAGAAGAAGAACAGTGAGAGTGAGAGGTAGCAATAGCAGTAGCAGTAGTAGTAGCAGCTCCTCCAATGAAAAGGACAAAGAAGATTCACATTCTGAAAATATTCTGAGCATCAAATCGTTGTATCTGAAAGAAATGGGAAATACACAAATTAAAAGGGAAAAAGGATTATAATCAATAAAGCACACAATAGATTGAAGCTATATATTAAGAGAAATGAACAAACAATAAAACCCTGAAGAAATATAAGGTACAAACAATTGATTCATACGTTCCAATAACATTATTAATCCTGTCAACTACTCTCTCCCTAATTTGTGAAGCTTCCAAATAGCGATCTAGCTCTGCTTGTGGCCTGAAATGACACTAATCAACTACAGTGAGATCAATTAGAGAGCAGAGTAGACCCATTTATTATTTGTGAAAATAAGATAAAAAGTCCATTTAATCTATCCTTTGCTTGACGCCAAAATTATGATAGTAAAAACATGGAACAATATAAGAACAACAACAACTAATTAGAAGATTAGAAAACTTAAAATTAGACCCCAAAACCCCCAAAAATTCATAGAACCAATTGAAAATTAATACATATCTTCTCTATTTCAATTAGCCATTGCAGTTCATCATCACTATCAAAATCATACACACCTTCGAACTGAAAAGTGAGAGCGAGTTAGAGAATGAGCGAGAAAGAGATGATACAGAACAGAGAATTTACCTGGTGACACGGGGTACTCCCTTTGAGCTCCTTGGCGGCGGAACAGCAGCCCGACGGTGGCAGAACAGCGAAGGCAACAAGCCCTAGCAGTGGCGGTGGAGTTTCAGCGGCGACCAAGCACCCCCTTCTTCTCTACTCCCTCGCGTTTTCTCTCTTCCTCGAGCTCTCTTTCACTGGTGCTCAACAACGAAAACGACGGCGGTGGAGCCCTAGGTGGCATCATCCTTTCTTTCCTTCCTTCCCCTCTCCTCTCTTCTCTTCTCTTCTTCTTCCTGTGCTCCCCCTTTCTGATTTTTTCTCTTTCGTGTGTGTGAGTTGAGGGAGGATGAGAGTGCGTGAGTGAAGCTGAATGGATACGAAGAGGGCGAAAAAATTTTACTAAGTGTTTATTTGATGTTTTTATATTAGACAACATGTTTAAAGCGCACCTGAAACATGACAAATAGGCTACGCTTCAAAAGCATTTTTTTTTATGTAAAAAGTGAACCCATTGTTCTTAAGATAAGGCTACGCTTTATAAGTGATTTCTATAATACCTAAGGCTACACTTTTTAAATGATGCCACAATTGTGTATCCTTTTCTCTTATAAAAAGGTAACACAGAGAAAAGCGTAGCCTAATTATAGAATAGGCTATGCTTTTCAAATGTAGCTTAAACAAAGTGTGGCTGAATGGATATTTTTCTTATAGTGAGTATGTTATTTGGGTGAATAAATGTGGGTTTATGTGATGAAAGCCACTCAAATCAAACCAAAATATATCGGAAAATATGGACTCATCAATTTCCCCACACTTAAACAATAGCATGTCCTCATGCAAATCACAATCAAAGGATAATGATCAAAGGGTAAGCAATTTATTCAATGCAACTAACTACATGCAAGAGACTATGCTAAATACTATCTATCTATATATCTATACTATGGTTCCTAATTAGTATGGCACAAACAAACAAAAAAATCTCAATCATTCCAATAATTAATCACTAGGGCTAAGACAAGGGATCAATGCAATATGATCCACATCCAAAGATTTGATTTGATATTTTCAAAATTAAGTTCAACAACTTGCAAGAAAACATAAGATAAAGGATGGAAACATAGAATTGAGCGATTGAACCCCTCACCGGCACTACAAGAAAAACACCCATTCAAGTACATTTGAAAAGTGTAGCTAAAAGTGAAAAAAAATGATGCCTTAGGCTACGGCTACGCTTTTTGGGCTACGGCTACGCTTTTTGGGGTGATTCCTATTCGGCCGTTGCCTATTCTCAAAGGCTACACTTTTCTGTACCAAAGGCTACGCTTTTGGCATTTGAGAATAGGGTACGCTTTTCAAGTGATACTGTCCAAGACCAAAGGCTACGCTTTTCAGCTTCCATTTTTGCCAGAATAAGCTACGCTTTTCAACACTACTGCATCACCTGTAAAGTGTAGCCACATTGTATACCATGGCTACTTTTTATAAGTGTAACCTTAAGTCCCTCTTTTTTTTTTGTATACCTATAACTACTCTATATAAGTGTAGCCTTTTGTTCCTTTTTTTTTTTTTAAATTTCTATATATATAAACAAAAATTTCTAATAGTTTTTATCTAAAATATAATATTTGAGAATATAATTATATATAATCCTGTATTTTTAATTAAATTAGTTAATTATTATAAAATAAAAATATACATATATAATAATACCATACAATAATTTTTAAATAATAAAAATTATCCTAAAACAAAATATAATTATATAATGAACCAAAAATATTGGGATAATCATAATTTTGAGTATTCATATATCTCAAACTAGAATAAGCATACTCATATAATGTACTTAGAGTTTACTACTAATAAACTAGGAATGACCAAAATATTATATCATATAAATGTATCTTCTAATAAAAGACATCATCATCAACCATACATCTTTCAATTTCGAACACTCTATCTTTGCCAATAAACTATCATGATAAATATCTCAATCTTCATTCACATCTCCAAAATTATCCTGCATAATTATATAAAAAAATGATTATCATTTGAAAAAAATGCAACAAGAAAAAAATAATTAACATATTAATCTTCTCACTATAAGAAGATCACTCATTCAACTACAGTTGAAAAGTCAAATTGCAACTTCAAAAATAACAAAACAAGCAAAGTGAATTTACACATGAATTTTGCACTCTAACAATCAGAATTTTCGGCATCATCATCATTCAATTAGTCACAACCTCAATTCTAACATCTTAATTCTTACCTCTTTTTGTCAATTTTCAACAAAATTCTGACAACACTTTAATCAAATTTACATGATCCACCATTGCAACAGAGACTTTGTTAATAATAACAAAGAACAACATCTAGAAGATTATAACATGTCAATAGATATTTAGATCAAGCAAATGGATCAATATTCAAATCAATCTTAAACTTTAACATCATTAAAAGTTTTCAGGTATTTTGAATGCATATCACTTACTTATAAAGGCAGTGACGAAGACTGGGCGAGCAGAGAGCAGATCAGCATTGGCGGTGTTCCCAGTTCCAAATGGAGACTTAATCTGAATCATTGGCGGTTACCATTCATGGAATGCATCAGATGCAACTGGATCTTAATGCTCAATCTGCAGCAAATCAATAATTCATCATCATAATAAATAACTTCAAACAAATTCACTACCAAATCGAGAATCAAATAAACATGCTAATTGTGTACATTCCAAAAATAATGTAGAAGCCATGTCACACCCCTAATTATTGCCTGCATTCATATTACATTACATATAATACTTTTGCAACTCAATCAAACTCAGTTCATTAATAGAGAACTATGATTGGAATCTTAAATTAGAATGAACAAATTAAAATAAAAACTGGACATATCAAAGCTGCATCCTCTGGTAATTATTAGAACCAATTGACCAACTCTAACTATGCCAACAATGGCCTCAACCATTAAAATTTGAAGGACTTTAAGCAGTGAATAGCTTTGGTTGTAGCTCTCTTCATTTCCCTTCAAATAAAATATCATTCAATTAAGTCATTTTCTGAAAATACTAATTGCAAGTCTTCATTGTCTCTATAAACTTGAACTAGAACTGCAGCCTTGTACACAAACATCCCAAATATGACCGGCACAAGTTGAAATTAACGATATATATTAATGCAAATGAGAATGTGTTCTGTCTAGTAATGTGCACTTCAAATATTTTATAGCATAAATTTCAAATTTTACCTAAAAATCAAAGAAATCATTGGTAAAATACTGATGGGACAGAACCGAAATACCATAGATTGCTGCTGGAATCACAAGCCTTGGAAATGAAAGGGACATGCTACAAGCCTTTATCAACAACTCCAATGAATCTTCTAGGTCCTCACTTCTTATACCAAGCTGCTATTTTCTTCTCATCCACATAGAGAAGCACCTACTTGAAAAGAAATCACATTCACTATAGAAAATTAAATAATGCAAATCAAACCTGAAAATGACTCCAATCTCATAACTCACAACAGCCTCCACATCATAAAGCAACAATAAAAATCATTGAGAGATTCAAAGTTACAATAAATACTGCAACAAAGTATACTAGTAAAAAGGTTTCCTTTTAGTCACAATTTAATATACCCTTCCCAATTCCCAAAGACGCCCTTCCTATAAGAAATATACTAGCAAATTCAAAGTTAAAAAGTTACTCAATAATCCCTAAAGACAACTCTAAAATTGGAACCAAAACTCCAACTCTGTTTGGCACTAAGGAATCAACTTGCTTTACTTGTAATCAAGCATTTCTTATAGCTGTCTTGTGTAAAAAAGTTAAATTAAAATAAGGTAGGTACATAGCTTAAAGGATTCCAAACCAGCTAACATGCTCGATAAGCTTATCAGCAAAGAACATAAAATTAAATGCAGGATAGCACGATGAACCTAAACAGTATTAAGATCATTACTGGATCATATCAATCCTCAGAGAAAGTAAGCAGCAGGCTGATCTTATGCTACCTGACCAAGACTAGCAGCGGCTATTGGCCGATCTTCGAACTCCCTAAACAGTAAGCTAATGGAAGCTCCCAATTCACTCTCAATGAAGCTTTTTGCTTTCTTTGGAGAGAAGACAGGGACCTTGTCCTGTCAAGAACAATCTTATATTCAGAATACATTGATCTAAGAATCAACACTTACCATTTCATGTCAAAGAATCTATACCTGCAACTTTGCTAGCTCATCCACAAATTCACGTGGAAATAGATCTGACCTTGTTGATGATAACTGCCTAAGCTTGATGAAAGTTGGACAAAGTTGCAACACACGCTCCCTTAACCACGACGCTATTTTTCGCCTTCTGCTTTTCTAAATAAAAATGTAACCAAACAAATTCCAATCAGCAAAAAACAAACACAAGTAAAACAGTCTTATGTCTGAATCTGAGTGCTGCAAGAAAGTTAAAATTGCTTTTCTAGCAGCACTAATTAATGAAGTGTAAGAACCAACCTGTTTATCTTCTGTGAAGCCTCTAATATATGCCCATTTTGCATTGTCCAATAGAACCCGAATACGCAAAGAAAGCACAAAAGACCAAACATCAATAGATCTCTGCCAAGAACTGTAATTCTCATTAGCCCAACTGAAGCCTTCGCCCGAGGGCAAAACCTTGAGCTCCTCCAGTGGTGGAAGTTCTTCAGAGGTTCTTGATTTCACTGCCTTGGTCAAGGGTGGGTTAACATCTCTTTTTACAATAGTTGCTGCTCCATTAACATTTTGTTTTGCACCATTCACTGTCTTCACCTTATTATCTGACAGTGTGCTTCTCTTCACTACCTCACTTGAGGGTACCATTCTAACAGCTTTTCCATTGGTACCATACTTTGAATTTGATGCAGGCAATTCTGTCTGACGCATTACAACCAGGAACCTGGGATATGCATCATTCTCTGATGAATCACGCTGTTCCCTTTTATTCTTTGGAAACTTGGGATTCGAAATGGAGGATGAGAAGCTGAAGGAGTTTGGTGTTCTTCTATGATTTGTCAACTTTATATGGTGACAATAGCAATCATGCAAAGCCATTCTTATTGATGAATTAACCCTTCAAGAAGCATCAGTATAAACAAACAAGACTTAAAGGATGATTAGGTGAATGCATCAAAATCAAAATCCAAAATAATTTAACAAGACAGAATTTATCATTAGCTGAATTTTTATAGCATATTTTTATTCAGTGTCACAGCAACAAGCTTTGTACAATTTAATTGGGGTGAACATGATTTTGGGGTTATAAGATAGAACATGTAATCAAATAACTAAAAATAAAAACTCACTTATTACTTAGCTAAACTAATATACCATTACTATTTGATAATAATAATAATAATAAGGTTATTCACGTTGACTAAAATGTTAACATAAGATACATGTGTCCACATCTTAATAACATGATACATAACAGATATTGATTTATTTAGAATCCAGCAATGATGTTTACCAGCTAACTTGTTCCATCATGGACACTATTCTTTGCTGATAAGCTTCTGGAAGTGATTCCAAACCAGCTAACATGCTCTTATGTCTTATCCATGATTCAATTCAATTTAACTCAACCTAGTGTTCTTCATTCACATTAATCATATATGATCTGTTAAACACGATTTTACAATGAAATAATATGTTGAATTGATTATGGCGAGATATATGATCTGGTATTAATCAACCCAATTAATTAGCAGATGGATCAAAATCGAATTGAGAAAAGTAATCCAAATAGAAACCAGAACCTGAAGAAGAGGTCTGGGGAGATTGCAGCAGAACTTTTCAAAGGAGAAAATTGCATCCGCACCCTTGGCGTCAAAAACGGCACTGATGAAACGCCTGCAGAAACATCGAAATTGAAATTGAAATTGAAATGAGAATGAAATGAAAGTTGGAGAGAGAGCGGGGTTGGGAGTACGAACAGGAAGTAAATCGTAGAAGCAGAAAGTGAGGACAGGAGCACGGCAAGCCCTAGCAGTGGCGGCGGCTTCAATTGACCCCAGAAGCGACCATAGTGCACGGCGGAACAGCCTCCTTCTCTCTCGCGTCGCGTCTTCGTCCTTTCTCTCCATTTAGTCTGCGAATCATCTTTCTCTCTCTCTCCTCTGGACTCCCTCCTCCACGACGGTGATGGCGGCGGCTGCAGCGGCGTTGCAACGGTGACCCCCTCTCACTCTCTGGTCTCTCGCTCGCGCTCTCATCTCTGTCTTCCTCCTCTCCTCCCTCTGGTTCACTCATTCACTCGGATCTGGGTGTGTGTGTGAAAGGGTGCGTGGCGAAGGTGAGTTAGGGTTAGGGTGAGTTGCGAAAGTGAGGGTGCTGCCGTGCTGGAACGTGAATGTGATTTAGTGATAAGGAGGAAAAAAATTAGTAAGTGTTGTGGGTGTATTTGGCTCTAGATACATTAGGCATCACTTTTAAAATGCACCCAAAATTTAACAAATAGGCTACCTTCTAAAAGCGTCCTCTTTGATAGAAAAAGTGAATCTATAGATATCAACCTATGACTACGTTTTATAAGTGATTTCTATAATACTTAAGGCTACACTTTTTAAATGATGCCACAATTGTGTATCCTTTTCTCTTATAAAAAGGCAACACGGAGAAAAGCATAGCCTATTTATAGAATAGGCTACGTTTTTCAAATGTAGCTTAAAAAAAGTGTGGCTGAATGGGTATTTTTCTTGTAGTGCGGATGTGTTTACACTTTAGTCACTCAATGTTTAGGGCTTAATCACTCAATCCTCTTTTAATCATGTTTTTCAAAGATTTACAAGTCTGATAAACCACTATTTTATGGTTTATCTTGTGATCAATTGAGTGGATTTTATCAATCTTCTATACACTTATTCATATGATTTGCATGAGTTTACGTTTTCCTTCCTGATTTTGTGCTATGATTGAAAATATGATTCTTTGGTCTTAATTTTGATATGTTTAATCTTCTCTTATTACCATTCGATGCCTTGATATGTGTGTTAAGTGTTTTCAGAGATTACAGGGTAGGAATGACTTAGAGGATGGAAAGGAAGCATGCAAAAGTGGAAGGAATACAAGAAGTTGAAGGAACTGCAAAGTTGTCAGCCTGACCCTCTCGCACTAAAACGAACATAACTTGAGCTACAGAGGTCCAAATGATGCAGTTCCAGTTGCGTTGGAAAGCTAACGTCTGGGGCTTCGATTTGATATATAATTTCCCATAGTGTCCGTACATATAGATGACGCGAATGCGTGCTCCACGCGGACGCATCGCAGTGACAAAAATCAACGTGGCAGATTTCGCAATCAGCAATTTCTGGGCTATTTCCGGCCTAGTTTCAAGCTCAGAAAACGCAGATTAAAGGCTGCAAAGTGGAGGAATGAAGGGAGACAATGGATATTTCACTTTTCATAATTTAGATGCAGTTTTAGAGAGAGAGAGGCTCTCTCCTCTCTCTTAGGATTTAGGATTAGGATTCCTCTTAAAGGAATTAGGATTTCTTATTATTTCAACTTACAATTTCTTTTGAGTTTCAGGTTCAATGTTCCTTTTATTTATTTTTCCAATTTAATTTATCAACTTTTCCATGTTAGATTTGAATATTCTATTTAATATAATTTGAGGTATTTTCAGATCTATGATTTGTTTCTTTTATTTATGATATAAATAATTTAGAATTTTTCCTTTTGGCTTTGGTTAAGTGATTGGTGACGCTTGAGTTATCAAACTCGAGGTGTTGACTGAAAATTAGAATTCTTTGCTGATTAATTTGGATTCCACTAACTCTAGTCTTTCCAATGGAAAGACTAGGACTTGAGGATTCATATTGATTTATCCACCTGACTTACCTTCGTAGTTAGAGTGGGAGCAAAATCTAATTCTCATCACAATTGATAAGGATAACTAGGATAGGACTTCCAGTTCTCATACCTTGCCAAGAGCTTTTCTACTTATTAGTTTATTCCTTTTTCCATTTACTATTCTTGCTTTGTATCTTATACATTAAAAAACCCCAAAAACATATCTTTTTCCATAACCAATAATAAATCATACTTCCCTGCAATTCCTTGAGAAGACGACCCGAGGTTTAAATACTTCGGTTATAAATTTTATTGGATTTTGTTACTTGTGACAACCAAACTTTGTAAGAAAGGAATTCTTGTCGGTGTAGAAGCTATATTTACAACGTGAATTTATTGTGAAAATTCTAGATCGCGCGAGAGATTCATTCTTCAAAGTCGTCTAACAATCAACTAATATTTGAGGAATGAATGTAAATATCATGAGGACTTTTGTGAGTTGTAATGGGGCTTAGGTAAGGGTAGGATTAATATGGTTAAGTGGGCTAATAGATTGGGTCTTTAATTAGCTCAAGTATCCTACCTAATCCTATATCATCCTATATACATAACAAAACAACCACATATTTTCGATTCAACCACATATGCATCTCTTAT
This sequence comes from Arachis hypogaea, assembly GCF_003086295.3. NCBI lineage: Eukaryota > Viridiplantae > Streptophyta > Magnoliopsida > Fabales > Fabaceae > Arachis > Arachis hypogaea. Next base: position 50,978,627 of record NC_092049.1, read on the forward strand.
TTATATTCTTGTTATCCTTTCTTTTTTTTCTTCTTTCTTTTTTTTTCAACAAGAAGAGATGCATATATTTCAAGTAATGGATGCATGAGTATTTACCCATTTTTCCAAATTTTCTCAATGAACACCCAAAGTAAACTAACTACCAATGTCTTCCCATAAATTCCCCACACACTTGATTAGCACACACACTCAAACCCAAGCTAATCAAAGATACAATTCATGGTCATAAATGGTTTTGTTTTTTTTACTTAGGGTGAATGATGTGCTTAAAATTAGAACAAAAGGGAATTAAAGGCCCAAAAAGTGGTTTACAAATGTAGATGTAAGGGTTGGCCATATAGGTTTGTGAGTTTAATTCAAGAAAATGGCCTCAATCATACTAAATGCAATTCAAAACAACAAATACAGGACATATAGACTAAAGCAAATCTAAGATTACAATCGTAAAAGGAGTTTATAACACATAAGAACAAAATTTATGTGGTTGAAAATGCGCAACCACACAATCAAAGCTCAAATCTCACTTGGTATTTGTTCAAGCTCTTTTCTATGTTCCATAAAAACATTTCAAGCAAGTTTAAAAACATGTTTTCAAATCTAATCAATGGAATGCCCACAAAGAGATTTGCTGAAAATCCTTTGTTGTTTTACCAAACTTATTTATTCGACCAAGCAACATGCAAATATAACTATCATAAAACTATAAGCAAACTTAGATATATACAACCAAACTAAACAAAGCATAATACGAATAAATACTAGCAAAAATTCACAAAAATACAACTACTAAAAACTAGAAAATAATGCGAAGTGTTCAGAAAAAGAAGTTACGCCCCAAAATTGCGGATCCTCCCCCACACTTAAACGATGCACGGTCCTCTGTGCATGCATTCAATCTGGGGGTGAAGAGATGCTCTAAGAGGCTCCACCTTCTAATGGTGGGTACCGGGGCTCTGGGTTGCTGTAGAAAACAAATAAACAAGAATTGAGGAAAAGTAAGTTGTTGTGGTATAATGAAGACAATGTGTGTATCCTAAGTGTGCACGGTTTAGAACACAACACATTGATCAGTTAAAAAGGTAACCACATATTCAACAGAAATAGCATGTTCCTCAATCAAGTGGCCTAGGTTGCAAGTAAAGAATAAGCAAAACTCAAGGCACAAGCAAACCTAGGTGACCACGACTAGAGTGAATTGAGTTTTAAAGATATTAGATATTGAAATTGTGCAAGTGAGAGCATAAAATTAATGTAAAATAGCACAATTAACAATAACCAATTTAATTATGAAAAGTGACTACTTATTCATCCTTAGAAATAATGAAATAATCACATGTATAAGGTGTTTGTTACAAAAAGTGACAAGTCTTGATAAGAATCAAGTCAAGTCGACTCAAAAAATGCAAAGCATTAACAAGGAGCAAATACCTTGTTATGTGATTGTATTCACTCAAAAGCCATGATGAATGCGTAGTTCAACTCAATTCACTAAGGTAAAAGTGCACAATTCATAATTAAGTTGCCAAACAAGGATATGGTTTAATACATATGGTCACGACAACATATGAATCAAACTCTCAATTCAATTAGGCAATCAAATAAAGCCATAATGCTCAGCACACATATTCATCAAAGCTTTAACCAAGATTAATCAAGAAATAACCCAATAATCATCAAGCAAACACTTGCAATTTATTTAATTGTCAAATAACTAAACTAAAACTAATATAATTACCAAAATAAAAGTGAAATACAAATAAAACAAGGTAAAATAAGTCAAAAAGAAGGAAAAAGTAAGAAAAGAGAGGGGTGGAAGAACGAAGAAGAGAAGAAGTAGAGAGGAGAGAAGAAAAGAAGCATAAAAGTGAGAAAACAGGGGCGTGCTTACGCACAGGAATGTGTGCGTACGCACACTGGGTGAAAAACGCGGTTGTGTTCGCGCACAATAGCGTGCGGCCGCTGCGAAAAGAAGGGGTATAAGGGTCTGTGCGCATGCACAGAGGCGTGTGCGCACGCATAGAAGGGAAAGGAGGGGGTGAGCGGACGCACAAGGCATGCGAGCGCCCTGAACAGAGAGGGAATTAAGGGTTGTGTGTGTGCACAAATGTGTGCACACGCACATAAAACTTTTTTTTTTTACCTGAAGCGTCACAACTACCAGCTATATCGCCGTCTGTGCGGACGCACACAGGTCCGTGCGCATGCACAAGAGGCAATAGGTAGAGGGTGCGGACGCACAAGGCGTGCTAACGCTCCCAGCAGAAAGTGCATAAGCTGGTGTGCGCGAACACAGAAAAGTGCGCGTGCACAGGACGCGAAAATTGGGGTTGTGTGCGTACGCACAGGTCTGTGCGCACGCACACGCTCTGTTTTTTCCAAAAAATTTTAGTGCTCTAAGGCAACTAACTTGATTTCCAAAATAGCATTTTCAACCCCAAAACTTATTCTACCCTAAAACTACAAGATCAACACAAAAATCTACCAAACTAAGCTAACTAAAAGAAGCAAAATTTAGACAAACAAGTGCTCAAAGAGAGGTAGAGTTAGAAAGATGTTACCAAGCACTTTTATTTAATGTCTTTAAGTTAGACAATTGGGAGAGCCCTTGCTGTGGTGGCTTGTGCTTGGCTTCCCTACCAATGCTAGAATGTCCAACATCCTCCGGGATCCCAATTCTAACCATCAACAAAAACAAAAGAGAACCAAAGATCGAGTAAGCTATTTACATATTAACATATATACAATAGCCAAAAACATACACCATTGCAACTCTCCGGCAACAGCACCAAATTTGACGTTGAGGAATTTATCGTTGATCAATAATTTTCTCAAAATAGAATTCAATCGTTGCAAGTATAGTCTAGATCAACAACTAACTCCTAAATTAAATGTTAATCCAAAGGATGTCACAATCAATACACAATATAAACCGGGAGTTTTAAATCCCAGTTCATCTTCCCTAGGAGTTGTAATTAAGTGTATAATTATTGGCTATGGAGGAAATGGGGATTGGGAATGCAAGAGAGGCAAGTAATATAAATAGCAAGGAATAAAACAAGCATGCAAGGAATTTAAAGGAAAGCGAATGAAGGCAATGAAAATGGAAATTAAATGGCAAAAAGAGCTCTTGGTGAGAATTGGAAAATTTAGGATTCCTATCCTAGTTATGGACCACAAGCATGGCAATTGTATGGAATCAATGCGATCTAGTCAATCCTCCTTGAGAATTAGTCAAAAGAGCGTAATCGATCTAAATCCATAAGTCCTGGTCAACTCACTAATTACTTAGTGAAAGACTAACATCACTGGAAATCAAACCAATTAACTATTCTCACACAATGCGGAATGGACATCAACAACTCAATTCCACCCAAACACCCAATTTCTCAACCAAGAGTGTGAAAAATAAACATGCAAGAAATCAAACATCAAAGCAATAAAAGTCAAAGCAAGTAAAGTCAAAACAAGTAAACTTCAAATGCAAGAAAACCTCTCGGCAAGTAATTGAGAGCTAAGGTTACCTATCCTAGTCATTGACCACAAACACATGATGATTATGAAGAGTTAGTCCTACTTAGTAAACCTTACATCGAAGATAAGTTAAATAGGCATAGTTGATTTCAATCCATAAGTCCTATGTCAACACTAATGGGTCACATATAGTCAATGGAGACTAAATCAACTAACTACTCTAATGTATCAAACAAGAATGGACATCAATGACTCAAGGATCACCAAAACCAACAATTTTAAGCCAAGAGTGGAGAAAAACTAAGTAGAAACTAAGCCAAGCATTTTATCAAACACTTGGTGTGCATGAAAATAAAATAATATTAAATTGCATAGAAAATAAAAGCTAACTACCAAAAGCAAGAAAATGACAATAACAATTAAACAAAATAATAAATGACATGAAACATAAATTTGCATTAATTAAAATTAAAATAACAAGAGTGTTCATAAAATGGAAAATGACATAAAAGAGAAAATGACAAAAGAAATGAGTCACGCGCTGGGACCTGTGCGTACGCACATGTGTGTGCGTACGCACAGTTGCTGATTTTCTTCTTGTGCATACACACAGGAGGTTGTGCGTACGCACACTTGGCTTTGTGGTTCTTGTGTGTACGCACAGCAGGTTGTGTGCACGCACACTTCAATGTGTGCTTCTCCTTTGATTTCTTTATGTTTTCTCCCAATTCCATGCTTTCCTTCCACTCTCATCAAGCCATTCCAACCTATTACACCTGGAATCACTCATCAAAACCATCAAGGTATCGAATGGGATAAAAGTGGGATAAAAGTGATTAAAATATGCACAAAATAGCATGTTTTCACAATTAGGCTCAATTTAGGGAGAGAACACAAAAGTATGCTATTTGGGTGAATAAATGTGGGTTTATGTGATGAAATCTACTCAAATCGAACCAAAATATATCGGAAAATATGGACTCATCACTCTCCCAAACTTCATAGAGGGATTCACCCTCTTTCTATCTAAAGGTCTAAACTTCCACTCTAAGCTTGCTCAGCTTCTGAGGTGAAAAGAACTTGGTCAAGAATGCATTGACCACCTTCTCCCAAGAGTCTAGGCTTTCCTTAGACTGAGAGTCCAGCCATAGCCTAGCTCTGTCTCTTACAGCAAAGGAAAAAAGCATAAGCTTGTAAATCTCTGGATCCACTCCATTAGTCTTGACAGTATCATAGATCTGTAAGAAATCAGAGATGAATCTGTTGGGATCTTCTTATGGAAGTCCATGAAATTGGCAGTTCTGTTGTACTAGAGTGACCAGTTGAGGCTTTAGATCAAAGTTGTTTGCCCCAATGGTAGGTATAGAGATGCTCCATCCATTGAAGTCAGAAGTGGGTGCAGTAAAGTCACCTTGAACCTTTCTTGCGTCTACTCTATCACTGGGATTGGCTGCCATATCTGTATTCTTAGCTTCTTCATCAAAAAGCTTTGTGAGGTTTCCTCCAGAGTGTTGTGCTCTAGCTTTTTGTAGCCGCCTCCTTAGAGTACTCTCAGGTTCAGGATCAGCATTAGAGAGAGGTTTTTTTTATCTTTATTCTATGTCAGAGTATAGAGAACTGTTGGTGAGATATTTGAAGAAGAAAAAAAGAATGATAGTAGAGAGAGAGAGAGACAGTAGAATTCAGATAGAGGGGGGAAAAATTCGAAAATTAGGAGTAAGGAACTTAAAATATTTTTATTTTTATTTTATTTATTAATTTAATTTCGAATTAAGAAAGAAGAATAAAAGGAAATTAAAAGCTTGGACAACTAATTAACTAAAAATATTTGAAGAATTAAAAGGTGATTTTTGAAAATGAAGGAAAGAAAAAGTCAAAGAAAGATTTTGAAATTCAAATTTAAAAGAAAGTAAAGATTCAAAAGTTAAGACTTTTAATTTAAAAAGAAGATAAGATAAGTAAGTTTTAAAATTTAAAAAGAAAGATAAGATAAAGATTTTAAAAAGAATAAGAAAGATAAGATTTAAAATTTAAAGATTTTGTAAATTAAGTTTAAAAGATTTAAGATAATGAAAGTTTAAAATTTACAAGACAGATATGATAAAGATTTGAGAAGATTTTGAATTTAAATTTTGAAATTTGAATTTTCAAAAAGAGTTGATTTTGAAATTTGAAATTTGAATTTTAAATTTTGAGCTTTGAAATTGAATTTTGAAATTTGAATTTAAAAGATAGGATTTTTGAAATTTAAAGAAACATAAAAAAGATAAGATAAAGATTTGAAAATATTAAGAAAGATAGGATTTAAAAATTTAAAAATTTTGAAGATCAAATTTTAAAAGATAGTAAAGATTTAAAAAGATAAGAATTTAAAAATTAAAAATTTTAAAAGAAGATAAGATAGGAAGGATTTAAAGGAAAAATATATGATAAATATTTGAAAAAGATTTGAAAAGATGAGATTTGAAATTTAAAATTTAGACTTTACTAATAAGAAAACACCAAACTTAAAAATTTTTAAATCAAGATAAGAAAAGATAGCAAGATTTTCAAAAATATTTTTTGGATTTTCAAATCTTAAAGAAAAAGAAAAACAACTAAGAGACACCAAACATAAAAATTTAAGATTAAAGACACTAATTTTTCGAAAATTAAAAGAAAACACCAAAGACACCAAACTTTAAAAATTTTGAAATCAAACAAGAAAAATTACCAAGAAAGTTTCAAACACCAAGAAGGAAAACAAGAACAATTTTTCAAAAATTAAAGAAAAAGATGAAAACAAAAAGGGACACCAAACTTAAAAATTGACACAAGACTCAAACAAAGACAAAGATTACTAAAGAAAAGAAAGGATTTTGAAAAGTTTTTGAAAAAGAAAACAAGAAACATAAGTAAAAGAGCAAATAAACTGTAAAAAGTACCGAATATAAGCAACAAGATATTTGATAAACCACTATTTTATGGTTATTTTTGTGCTAAATTGGGTGGTTTTTATTAATTCTCCATACGCTTATCATGTAATTCGCATGTTTTATATTGGCCTTCCTAATTCCGCTCTATGATTGAAAACTTGCTTCCCAAGCCTTTAAATTTTCGATCTTTAATTCCCCTTTCTACCATTCGATGCCGTGATCTATGTTTTAAGTGTTTTTAGGCTTTATAGGGCAGGAATGGCTTGGAGGATGGAAACGAAGCTTGCAAAAATGGAAGGAGCATAAGAAACCAAGGAGCTGACCAGCGAGGACCGACGCGCACGCACACCCACGCATGCGCGTAACTTGGCTCTTTCCAGAACGACGCGGACGCACACCTAACGCGTACGCATGATGCGCACAGAAGACCATCGACGCGTACGCGTGACTGACTGGTACGCGCAACATGCGTAATACATTAGTAGGGTTCAGAAACACAATTTTCGATCCAGAAACATAGACTAGAGCCAGGGGATAGCAGAGACTCGAGAGACATTCAGACATTCACTCGTTCATTAGTTTTTTTTAGTTTTTTAGTAGGGTTCTTCATAGTCACACTTTTCCTAGTTTTACATTTTGGATTGGATATTGAGAAGAGTTACTACCTCCCTTGAGGTCTTTATAGCCCAACGTTTGTGAGTTTGAAGCTCGTCACAGTCATCCCTTCGAGGATCCTACTCGGAATACCACAACCAAGGTTTAGACTTTCCGAATCTCAAGAATGCTGCCAATTGATTCTAGCTTATACCACGAAGACTCTGATATCATGGATTTGAATGCTCTGTTGTCAGGAGAGGCAATCAAACTCGTGAACCAGGAACCAAAGAGATACACACTCAATCTAAGGTAGAACGGAAGTGGTTGTTGGGCACGCGTTCATAGGTTGAGAATGGTGATGAGTGTCACGGATCATCACATTCATCATGTTGAAGTGCAAGTGAATATCTAAGAATAGAAACAAGCGTGATTGAATAGAAAACAGTAGTAATTGCATTAATCCATCGACACACAGCAGAGCCCCTCACCCCCAACCATGGAGTTTAGAAACTCATGCCATAGAAGATGCAAAATTCAGATGTAAGAATGTCATGAGGTCCATAGTAAGTCTCTAAAAGTAGTTTTTATACTAAACTAGTAACCTAGGTTTACAGAAAATGAGTAAACTAAGATAGATAGTACGGAAATCCGCTTCCGGGGCCCACTTGGTGTGTTTGGGCTGAGCATTGAAGCTTTCATGTGCATAGGCTGCTCCTGGCATTTAACTCCAGCTTTTGTGCTAGTTTGGGCGTTTAACTCCAACTTTTATGCCAGTTTTGGCGTTTAACACCAGAATAGGGTAGAGACTTGGCGTTAAACGCCAGTTTGCGTGATCTCAACTCGGTCAAAGTATGGACTATTATATATTACTGGAAAGCCCAGTATGTCTACTTTCTAACGCAATTGAGAGCGCGCCAATTGAGCTTCTGTAACTCCAAAAAATCCATTTCGAGTGCAGGGAGGTCAGAATCCAACAGCATCTATAGTCCTTTTTCAGCATCTGAATCAGATTTTTGCTCAGGTCCCTCAATTTCAGCCAGAAAATACCTGAAATCATAGAAAAACACACAAACTCATATTAAAGTCCAAAAATATGATTTTTGCATAAAGACTAATAAAAATATACTAAAAAGTAGCTAGATCCTACTAAAAACTATATGAAAATACCCCCAAAAAGCGTATAAAATATCCGCTCATCACAACACCAAACTTAAACTATTGCTTGTCCTCAAGCAACTAGATAAATAAAATAGGATAGAAAGAAAATCAAGAGGCAATAACATCTCAGAGTTTTATATGAAGCTCAAATTCTCATTAGATGAGCGGGACTAGTAGCTTTTTGCTTCTGAACAGTTTTGGCATCTCAATTTATCTTTTAAAGTTTAGAATGATTGGCATCTATAGGAATTCTGAATTCAGATAGTGTTATTGATTCTCCTAGTTTAGTATGTTGATTCTTGAACACAGCTACTTTATGAGTCTTGGCCGTGGCCCTAAGCACTTTGTTTTCCAGCATTACCACCGGATACATAAATGCCACAGACATATAACTGGGTGAACCTTTTCAGATTGTGACTCAACTTTGCTGAAATCCCCAGTTAGAGGTCTCCATAGCTCTTCAACACACTCTTTTTTGCTTTGGACCACGACTTTAATCACTCAGTCTCAAGTTTTCACTTGATACCTTCACGCCACAAGCACAGGGTTAGGGACAGTTTGGTTTAGCCGCTTAGGCCAGGATTTTATTCCTTTAGGCCCTCCTATCCATTAATGCTCAAAGCCTTGGATCCTTTTTACCCTTGCCTTTTGGTTTAAAGGGCTATTGGCTTTTTCTGCTTGCTTTTTTCTCTTTCTTTCTTTTCTTTTTATTTTTTGCCAATTTTTTTTTCGCAAGCTTTGTATTCACTGCTTTTTCAGATTATCAATAACATTTTTCCTTTTTCATTATTCTTTCAAGAGCCAACAAATTTAACATTCATAAACTTCACTATCAAAATTTATGCATTGTTCAAGCATTCATTCAGAAGACAAAAAGTATTGCCACCACATATAAATAATTTGAATTTTTCTTATTAAGAACTTGAAAATAAAACTGCCTCCTTATTCTAAAAAAAATCTGCTATTTTATTCATGTTTAATGATGATGAGAAAAATAAATTATAACTTACTTGGAGATAATAAAAAAATAAAAATAAAGATACTAATTACTATTATTCATGTGACTCCTAAGGTAGATCTCTAATAGCAAAAGTTATCACATATTTAAGATTAGGACTCAACAACCTTTATTTTGGGAGATGGATGCTCCTTCAATCTGTGGGGTGTCTGGCCCTTCAAGAGACAGCTTCTGGTACTTCAGCTCCTGTAGCTCACGCCCTTGCTTCTCTTGTTCCTTCAGTAGTTTGCAGAGCATGCTATTTTGAATTTTCTATTCTTCTTTCAGTTGATCCATAGCTTCTTGCAGCTTGGTGACAGATGCTTCTAGGCGGGTCCAGTAGTCAATCTAAGGGATTTCTGGGAGGAACTCCTGTGCCCTCCTTTTGATGGAGTTATCTTGCACTTGTTGTCCTTCCATTGACTTTTTGGTGATTGGGTGCTCGACTGAGATATACTCATCCACTCCCATCTTTACCCCAGCATCTTTACATAGCAGAGAGACTAGGCTTGCGTAAGCCAATTTGGCGTCAGTAGAGTTCTTGTTTGCAATTGTGTAGCTCACAAGAAATCAAATGATGAATCTCCACTTCGTTTCCTAGCATAATGAGTGGATCATCACTACTCTTTTGACAGTGACTTCAGAGCGGTTGCTGGTGGGTAGTATAGAACGCCCAATGAAGTCCAGCCAGCCCCTAGTAATTGGTTTGAGATCTCCTCTCTTGAGTTGATTTGGGACACCCTTTATGTTAGTTAGTTCCAGGGATGCATATGTCCTCTAGAACTTGGTCCAAGCGCTTATCTAATCTCACCATTCTCCTATTAAAGGATTCTGGATCATCTTGTAGTTGAGGCAGCTTGAAGACCTCTCTTATTTTGTCCAGGTGGAAGTAAATAATCTTTCCTCTGACCACGGTTTGAAAGGTATAGAAGGCGGTTCCAGTCATTCTCTGCTTATCTGTTTCTACCCACCTTTGTCTCAGGATTAGCTAGAATTTCCCAACCCCTGTTTCGAATCTGCTCTTGGATCTCCGGATATTCGTCTTCTTTTAGATCGAATTTAACTTCTAGGATCACTGACCTTAGACCCATTATTTTGTGGTAATGGTTTGCATGTTCTTTGGTTAAGAACCTCTCTTGATTCCAAAGTGGTTTTGGAGTGTTCTCTTTCTTGCCTCTTGAAATGGTTTATTTTCCCTTAGCAGCCATGATCTTGGTGAATCTTAGCTCATTGATCATGAAAAACACACCAAATTTAGAGGTTTGCTTGTCCCCAAGCAAAGGAAAGAAAAGGAGAGGAATAGACGGAGAGTCGAATTCGAGTTATGGAGGAGAGGGGGAGGCCGAATGTGAATTTATAATTGAGGGGTTGGGTTCGAAAATTTTGAAAAAGATATGATAGAAGATATGATTTGTAAAGGATAAATATGATATGAAAAAGATGAAATTTTAAAATTGAAAAGATATGAGAGATTTGAAAAAGATAAATCTGAATTTGAAAAGATAGTATGATGAGTTGAAAAAGATTTGAGAAGAAATTAAAAAATTAGATGAGTTTTGAAAAAGATTTGAAATAAAATTGAAGAAGATTTGAGAAAGATTTTTAGGATTAAAGAAGAATTTATTTTTAATTTGTTTTGTTTTGTTTTTTTTTTTTTTGAAATTGAAATTGAAAGATGATAAATTGTAACATGTTTATGCAAGAAATTTTGGATGGAACCATGAAAATTTGAAAAAAATTGAGTTTGAAACAAAACTTCCTCTCCTCCACATTCCTGGCGTTAAACGCCCAGAATGACACCCATTCTGACATTTAACACCCATTTGTTGCTTCTTTTGGGCGTTTAACACCTAGCCAGGTACCCTGGCTGGCGTTAAATGCCAGAAAGCCTTTATCACTGTGCGTTTTTCTAAACGCCCAGGATGCTGCAATTCTGGCGTTAAACGCCATAATGGGTACCATTATGGCGTTTAACGCCCAGAAATGTATCTTTACTGGCGTTTAACGGCCAAAATACCCCTTACTGGCATTTTTGTGCCAGTAAGCTCCTTTTCTCTGCTCTATGCTCTGAATCCTTCTGTAACTCTGTGAACTCCTGCAATTGATAAGTAACCTTGAAGATAATTTATATCAAACTCCTATAATTATTATTTGAATAACAAATAAACTTTGCTAATGGCTGGGTTGCCTCCCAGCAAGCGCTTCTTTATTGTCTTTAGCTCGACCTTATGAGCTTTAATCTAGTCTCAGCTTTAAGCATTCTTGCTCAACATTGCCTTCAAGATAATGCTTGACTCTCTGTCCATTAACAATGAACTTTTTGTCAGAGTCAATATCTTGAATCTCTACATATCCATACGGTGACACACTTATAATAACATATGGTCCCCTCCACCGGAATTTTAATCTGAGTCTAGAGTTAAATAGCAGGACCTTCTGTCCTGGTTCAAAGACTCTAGATGATAACTTTCTGTCATGCCACCTTTTTGCTTTCTCTTTGTAAATCTTAGCATTTTCGAAAGCATTGAGTCTGAATTCCGCTAGCTCATTCAGCTGGAACAATCTTTTCTATCCAGCTAATTTGGCATCAAAGTTTAGGAATCTGGTTGCCCAGTAGGCCTTATGCTCCAGTTCCAGGAGCAGATGACAGGCCTTACCATACACAAGTTGGTATGGAGAGGTCTCTATAGGAGTCTTGAATGCTGTTCTGTATGCCCACAGAGCATCATCCAAGCTTCTTGCCCAATCCCTTCTATGGGTACTTACAGTCTGTTCCAGGATTCTTTTTAGTTCTCTATTAGAGACTTCAGCCTGCCCATTTGTCTGTGGATGATATGGAGTTGCTACCTTGTGGCTATTTCCATATCGAGCAATAGCAGAGTAAAGCTGTTTATTGCAGAAATGAGTGCCCCCATCACTGATTAGTACTCTAGGGACACCAAACCTGCTGAAGATATATTTCTGGAGGAACTTCAGCACTGTCTTAGTATCATTAGTGGGTGTTGTAATGGCCTCTACCCATTTCGATACATAGTCAAATGCCACCAGAATATAAGTGTTTGAGTATGATGGTGGGAAAGTCCCCATGAAGTCAATACCCAATACGTCAAACAACTCAATCTCTAAGATTCCTTGCTGAGACATGGTGTAACCAAGAGGCAGATTACCAGCTCTCTGGCAACTGTCATAGTTACATACAAACTCTCGAGAGTCTTTATAGAGTGTAGGCCAGTAGTAGCCACATTGGAGGACTTTTGTGGCTGTTCGCTCACCTCCGAAATGTCCTCCATATTGTGATCCATGACAATGCCATAGGATCTTCTGTGCTTCTTCTCTAGGCACACACCTACGGATTATTCCGTTTGCACATCTTTTAAAGAGATATCGTTCATCCCACAAGTAGTACTTTGCATTAGTAATTAATTTTTTTTGTTTGCTGCCTGCTGTACTCTTTGGGTATGAATCTTACCGCTTTATAGTTTGCAATGTCTGCAAACCACGTTACTTCCTGAATGACAAAGAGTTACTCATCCGAAAAGGTTTCAGAGATCTTAGTAGAGGGGAGGGACGCCCCTTCTACTGGTTCTATTCGGGACAGATGATCAGCCACTTGGTTCTCTGTCCCTTTTCTGTCTCTTATTTCTATATCAAACTCTTGCAGAAGCAATACCCATCTTATGAGCCTGGGTTTTGAATCATGCTTTGTAAGTAGATATTTAAGAGCTGCATGGTCAGTGTACATAATCACTTTTGATCCTACTAAGTATAATCTAAACTTGTCAATGGCATAAACCACTGCAAGTAGCTCTTTTTTGTGGTTGTGTAATTTTTCTGTGCATCATTTAAAACACGGCTAGCATAATAAATGACATGCAGAAGCTTGTTATGCCTCTGTCCCAATACTGCACCAATGGCATGGTCACTAGCATAACACATTAGTTCGATTGGTAATGTCCAGTCTGGTATAGAAATAACTGGTGCTGTGACCAGCTTAGCTTTCAAAGTTTCAAATGCCTGCAAACACTCTGTGTCAAACACAAATGGCATGTCAGCAGCTAGCAGATTACTCAGAGATTTTGCAATTTTTGAAAAATCCATTATAAACCTCCAATAAAATCCTGCATGCCCCAGAAAGCTTCTGATTACCTTAACATTGGCAGGTGGTGGTAATTTTTCAATTACCTCTACTTTAGCTTGATCCACCTCTATTCCCTTGTTTGAAATTTTATGCCCAAGGAAAATTCCTTCAGTCACCATAAAGTGACATTTTTCCCAGATTAAAACTAGGTTGGTCTCTTGGCACCTTTTTAGAACAAGTGCTAAATGGTCAAGGCAGGAGATGAATGAGTCTCCAAATACTGAGAAGTCATCCATGAAGAGTTCTAGAAATTTCTCTCCCAGCCTCCAGTAACTTGGTGACCTATTTCTGCACCACCTCCTTCATGGCTGGATTTAGCCACCTCTGTGGTTGAACTACTGGCTTAGCATCGTCCTCCAATAGGATATTGTGCATGCATCTTGCTGGGCTGATGCCCTTAAGATCACTTACGCACCACCCAAGAGCTGGCTTGTGTGTCCTTAGCACTTAAAGTAGTGTTTTCTCTTCCTGTGAATTTAAAGCAGAGCTTATGATCACCGGAAAAGTTTCACCTTCTCCTTGAAATGTATATTTCAGGGATGGTGGTAGTGGTCTGAGCTTGGGTTTAAGAGGTTTCTCCTCTTCATGAGGAATTTTTAGAGGTTCTTTTATTTCCTCTGATTCCTCCAGATCAGGCTGAACATCTGATGGGAAAATTTGGAAAAACGGATTTCAAAACACCCAAAACTCACCGGCAAGTGTACCGGGTCGCATCAAGTAATAATAACTCACATGAGTGAGGTCGATCCCACAGGGAATGAAGGATTGAGTAATTTTAGTTTAGTGGTTGATTTAGTCAAGCGAATCAAGTATTGGTTGAGTTTTTTGCAATTGGCAGAAACTAAATTGCTTGAAATGTAAAGGGAGAAGGGTAAAATGCAGTAAATTAAAGAGCAGGAAAGTAAAAGTGTTGAATATTAAAGAACAAGTAAAGTAAATTGCAAAAACTTAGATTGCAAGAGATGTAAATAACTGAAGCTTAAAGTGCAAGAAATGTAAATTTCTTGAATCATAAAAGTAATTGGGAATTGGGATTATAGAATTTAAACAAGAAAAGGTAAATTGCAATAAACAGAAGAGTAGAGGAGTAATTGAATTGAAATAGATCTAAACAGAAAAGTAGAAATGCTTGAGAAAATTTAAAAAACAGAAAGTGAGCAATGCTTAATTTGCAGCAATTTAAAAGTGATTGAAGATCTCAGGAGTGGAAGAGACTAGATAACAAGTCTAGATCTCAAATCCTTACTTGATCCAACAAGAATAATTGCAAAAGAAATAAAGGAAATTAAATTGCAGAAGTAAATTGCAGAAGAGTAGAAGAATGAAGTAGTAAATAGAAACTGAAATTCAATTATGCAGAAGATTAAAACAAGATCTCAAGGTGAGATTGAAACAGAAGTTCTTCAATTTTTCACCCAATATCCAAAGCAAGAAAAATAAAGAGTGCTCAAGCAAGAACAAGGAAGAAGATAGATCAATTCTCCTTCCTAATTCTCTAAGATCTCAATTCAAAAGTGAAAACTCAAAATGAAAATGAAAGTAAAAAGGAAAATTCAAAGTAAACTCTAGAGGTCCTAATTACATCAAACTAGCTCTTATTTATAAACTTTCTATTCTTGAATTTTGGAATTTGGATGGGCTTTTGATTTGGTGAAGAAATGAATTAAGTTGGATTTTTAATTCAATTTTTCAGCCCAAGTGCAGCTCCCAGTGGCAAGCTCAGTTGGAAAACCAAACTGAGCCCCCAAGTGTTGCTGTCCGTGTCAAGTGTGGTGCGTCCAGCCTTGGCCATGCTCCATTACACTAGAGCTCAGTTGGAATTTTGAACTGAGCTCTAAGTGTGTCAATGTTGTGCGCTTCATGGGATCCTGGCCGTGTCAAGGTGCGCATCATGACACCCTTTGTTGTGCCAAAATGTTGCTTGGCCGTGTCAAAGTGTGGGGGAAGATTGGGGAGGTAGTGCTCAGTCGGAAAAACCAACTGAGCTTTCCTTGGTGGCGCCTTGCTCTTGTCCTCAAGGTTCCAGGTTCGACACTTAGTGGAGGAAATCTTGAAGCTAATTTCCTTGGATGGGTGGGCGATCCTCCTTCCCCTTTCATGGAGCTTCTTGGTTTGAACCTTGGGAGAGCCATCTTGGCTCATTTTCTTTGTATTAAAGGCGGCGCTCCTCCTTGTGTTCCCAAGAGTTCCCAGGTTCAAACCTTGGCCAATGCATCTTGTGTTATTTTCCTTGCAAGCTTGGTAGTGAGTGGTTCCAAGTTCGAACCATGGAGAAGGCATTTTGGCTATTTTCTTCTCATTTTCCTTGCAAGGAGCGTTCCTTGCTTCCTTTAGTTCATGTGTTCGAAACTTGGTGGTTTCATTCATGGGAATTTTGCTTTGAATTAATTATTGAAAGCCCCCCGATAAAGCTCAATTTGTGAACTGAGCTTCCTGTTGCCTCCTTACTTTCTTTAGTGCTCAGTTCACTAAGTGAACTGAGCTTTGTACCTTGCCTTCTCCTTTTATTCCTTGTGAAGCTCAGTTCATTTCCCAAACTTAGTCTTCTTTCTTCCTCAATGTTGCCACGCTTTTTTCTTCCTTTGGACACGTTTCTTATGCCACACTTTTCTTATTTTCTTCTTTCTTCACCTACAAGTAATCAAATCAACCAATCAAAGTATCACAAATTTCACAAGGTTTATAAATCAATTAATTATCAATTAAATTTAGCTCAATCCTCATGATTTTGTATCAATTAAAGGGTGGTTAATTGATTCAAAGAAGTCTTGCATTTTTAATCTAAATTACATACTTAGAATGCAAGAAAGTGCATAAAACCTAATAAAATTAAAGAAAAAGGCTAGTGAAACTAGGCTAAGATGACTTGTCATCACAACACCAAACTTAAAACTTACTTGTCCCCAAGCAAGAGAATAATTATGCTCAAAGGTTCTTTCAATTAGGACGGATTTGAAGAATTACATGTAATATCCTGTGAGTAAAGTGATTAAGTGACAGTGGGGTGAACTCTAAATTATATGCTCATGCAAGGGCTTCAGTGCTTACTAGTCCCTACATCTTGGGAGTCTTAGGTCTTAGAACTTTCATCCAAATAATATCATGGAGATCTCTCTATAGGTAATCACCTTGAAGCAGCTTATAGTTTCTGTGCTTTGGCCTTGACTCTAAGTGTCATGTCTCAACGCGGCTCTTTAGATAAGCTTTCAATCAATACTCCTAAACCAGTTGGTTTTAAGGTATTAGGTGTTGAAGCACCCCTTAAGATTTACTTGCTCAAGCCTCTCTCTTTGACACAGTTCGACCACAAGCATTTACTAGGATAATAACTCTTTGAGTTCTTGTTTCTTTTCTGCCTAGCAATTGATGCTCAGAGCCTTGGGCCATGTTCTCTTTGTTTTTATATCTTCTTTATTTTCTTTTGTTTGCTGCTTCTTGGATCAATAAATGTTCGAAAATCTCCACAATACTTCTTTGAACTCTATGTTCTGCCTATGAGCTCCCATGCAAGTTTTCATAAGCATGCAACCTCAATGCATAATCACACAACCAGAACCACCACTTCTCCTAATCTTTTGCTTGCCTCAAAATTGTTTAATTCCTCAATCCTTCTTTTCAAAGAACTATTATGTGGTGCCCTTTTTTTTTGAACTCTTGAGTGCATGCAAGTTTGAAAAGTGTAGTGTTGCGAATAATCAAGAAATCTTAATTATTGAATTACAGAACAACTATACTATGCAGACAGGCAGGGGTATTATATCACTTGCAATCATAGCAGTGTCTAATGTAAAATAATCACTTATGAATATAACCTTTTGGAGTTTACTTGCTTTCTTCCTTCTCATCATCATCATTGTTGGTCTTCACATTCCTTTTTCATCTCTTTGATTGATGATGCTTAATTTTTCCAAAAGCTTGTATGATGCTTTGCAGTGATATTGAAAGTTGCTTGTTCCCCAAGCACTTGAAAAATGGTTAGCATGCATGATTTATTTGTGGGCCTTTGAACTTACTTTGGTGTGGGAATGCCAAACTTAGTACCTTACCAATGGTTCTCATGCATCAGATTAACCATGTGTGAAATTCTTTTTCTTTTTTCAAAAGCAATAAAACTGAAACCTAGGAAACAACAAAATAGTTAACTAGTTCATCTAATATGCTTGAAGCTAGCATTATGCAGAAGGTGAGAATATGTTTTATGATGGGATTTTGGTGGAACACCAAACTTAGAATCCTTCATTCTCCCTTATATTATTTTGGTGTGTAACACCAAACTTAGCTTCTTGCAATATAGATGAAGTTAATTAACCTTTTTATTAAAATAGCTATGAAAAGAGAACTACCTCAGGTTGGGTTGCCTCCCAACAAGCGCTTCTTTATTGTCATTAGCTTGACATCCTTCATTCTGTGCTCATGGAAGTTCAAAATCTTGTTGCCTTTGATTTTCTCCTCTCATCCTGAGCTTCCTTTCCTCTGTTTCTTATTGTGAAATTTCTCTGTGATGTTTTTCTTGGATGAGTAATTCTTTTCCCATAGCCCTCTCATTTTCCTTCAGAATTGCTTTCCATTTCTCCAACCTAGCAGCTTTTTCGTTGTCTTTTGGGTCATCTTCAATGACTTTGGAGATGATATTTGCCTTCTTCTCACCCGTTTCAGCAAGGTGCTTAGCTAATTGTTGCATTTGCTTCTCAATTCTTCTTATTGAGGCTTCCTGATTCTTCATTGTCACCTCTCGGTGCTTCATCATTCTCTCTATTAAGATCTTCAAGTTGGTGATCCTCTGAGATTCTTGTGAGATTAGTTGGTTGTGGGGTGTTGGGGGTTGGAAGTGTGTGCATTGGGGTGGTGCGTGATGGTTGTTGTTGTGAGGGTGGTTTTTATGCTGGTTTTTGAAGTTGGGGTTGTTGTAGTTGAAGTCCCTTGGTCTTTGATTTTGGTGTTTGATCCCCCTCCAGTTGGAATGAGTCCTCCAGGGTGGGTTGTACATATCATTCTGAGACCTGTGTTGGAACATCCTTGAGGAGCTATTTGGGGAGTGTAGTCGCTCATAACTTTGTTGCTCATAGTTAGTTGCTCCAAAACCTCTTTCAGGTTGATTCCCATCATGTGACTTTTTAAGTAAGTTGTGAGTATTTATTGCAGCAACTTGTAGCCAATCAATTTTTCTGACTATCAGCTCCAATTGTTGTTGAAGTTATTGGTGTATCTATTTGTTTTGGGCCATAATGACACTTACACCTTCAATTTCCATCACTCCTTTCTCGTGTGTGGATGGTTGCACTTCTGTCTCTAGCTCACCAATTTCCTGGAGTGGTTTCAGCTTGGCTAGGAGTTCACTCATTAGTTCTACCCATCCGATGATGCTTCCTTGTGGGAAAGCTTCAAACCATTGAGCAACGTCGTTCATGGTGACGAGTGGGTGCTTCAAGTTATGGGTTGCATTATCATCTAAGGTGGGGATATTACTCCCATGATTACTGGAATTCGTTGAGTTTCCCTCTATGATCTGCACAATCACAAACGGTCCAAATGAAGATAGAGTATATTCATGCCAGAATATGATTAGAGGATTAGTTGACACAATGTGTCAAACAGTTGATAAACTTAAAAGATTAATGGACGAAAATTGCTTCTCTCGTATATTCAACAAGCTAAAGCATGAGAATCATACAAAGCCAGAGAAACCAAGAAAACTTCACTCTATTGCTAAAGTAAAGTTTCAGTTAGTTCAAGAAAAAATTCAAACAGTTAGTGGGTTAGTCAAAAATTAAAGAAATAGAAAATAAAAAGTGCTTGATCTAGATCTCCACTTCACTTAATCATTGTCAATCTAATTCAATCCCCGGCAACGACGCCAAAAACTTGATGTGTGAAAAACGATCCAACACAAAACTCACCGGCAAGTGTACCGGGTCACATCAAGTAATAATAACTCACATGAATGAGGTCGATCCCACAGGGATTGAAGGATTGAGCAATTTTAGTTTAGTGGTTGATTTAGTCAAGCGAATCAAGTATTGGTTGAGTTATTTGCAATTGGCAGAAACTAAATTTCTTGAAATGTAAAGGGAGAAGGGTAAAATGCAGTAAATTAAAGAGCAGGAAAGTAAAAGTGCTGAATCTTAAAGAACAAGTAAAGTAAATTGCAGAAACTTAGATTGTAAGAGATGTAAATAACTGAAGCTTAAAGTGCAAGAAATGTAAATTTCTTGAATCATAAAAGGAATTGGGAATTGGGATTGCAGAATTTAAACAAAAAAAGGTAAATTGCAATAAACAGAAGAGTAGAGGAGTAATTGAATTGAAATAGATCTAAACAGAAAAGTAGAAATGCTTGAGAAAATTTAAAAAACAGAAAGTGAGCAATGCTTAATTTGCAGCAATTTAAAAGTGGTTGAAGATCTCAGGAGTGGAAGAGACTAGATAACAAGTCTAGATCTCAAATCCTTCCTTGATCCAACAAGAACAATTGCAAAAGAAATAAAAGAAATTAAATTGCAGAAGTAAATTGCAGAAGAGTAGAAGAATGAAGCAGTAAATAGAAACTGAAATTCAATTATGCAGAAGATTAAAACAAGATCTCAAGGTGAGATTGAAACAGAAGTTCTTCAATTCTTTACCCAAGATCCAAAGCAAGAAAAATAAAGGGTGCTCAAGCAAGAACAAGGAAGAAGAGAGATCAATTCTCCTTCCCAATTCTCTAAGATCTCAATTCAAAAGTGAAAACTCAAAATGAAAATGAAAGTTAAAAGAAAAATTCAAAGTAAAGTCTAGAGGTCCTAATTACATCAAACTAGCTCCTATTTATACACTTTCTATTCTTGAATTTTGGAATTTGGATGGGCTTTTGATTTGGTGAAGAAATAAATTAAGTTGGATTTTTAATTCAATTTTTCAGCCCAAGTGCACCTCCCAGGGGCAAGCTCAGTTGGAAAACCAAACTGAGCCCCCAAGTGTTGCTGTCCGTGTCAAGTGTGGTGCGTCCAGCCTTGGGCATGCTCCATTACACTAGATCTCATTGGAATTTTGAATTGAGCTCTAAGTGTGTCAATGCTGTGCGCTTCATGGGATCCTGGCCGTGTCAAGCTGCGCATCATGACACCCTTTGTTGCGCCAAAATGTTGCTTGGCTGTGTCAAAGTGTGGGGAAGATTGGGGAGGTAGTGCTCAGTTAGAAAAACCAACTGAGCTTTCCTTGGTGGCGCCTTGCTCTTGTCCTCAAGGTTCCAGGTTCGACACTTGGTGGAGGAAATCTTGAAGCTAATTTCCTTAGATGAGTGGGCGCTCCTCCTTCCCCTTTCATGGAGCTTCTTGGTTCGAACCTTGGGAGAGCCATCTTGGCTCATTTTCTTTGTATTAAAGGTGGCGCTCCTCCTTGTGTTCCCAAGAGTTCCCAGGTTCAAACCTTGGCCAATGCATCTTGTGTTATTTTCCTTGCAAGCTTGGTAGTGAGTGGTTCCAAGTTCGAACCATGGAGGAGGCATTTTGGCTATTTTCTTCTCATTTTCCTTGCAAGGAGCGTTCCTTGCTTCCTTTAGTTCATGAGTTCGAAACTTGGTGGTTTCATTCATGGGAATTTTGCTTTGAATTAATTATTAAAAGCCCCCCGATAAAGCTCAATTTGTGAACTGAGCTTCATGTTGCCTTCTTACTTTCTTTAGTGCTCAGTTCACTAAGTGAACTGAGCTTTGTACCTTGCCTTCTCCTTTTATTCCTTGTGAAGCTCAGTTCATTTCCCAAACTTAGTCTTCTTTCTTCCTCAATGTTGCCACGCTTTTTGCTTCCTTTGGACACGTTTCTTATGCCACACTTTTCTTATTTTCTTCTTTCTTCACCTACAAGAAATCAAATCAACCAATCAAAGTATCACAAATTTCACAAGGTTTATAAATCAATTAATTATCAATCAAATTTAGCTCAATCCTCATGATTTTGTATCAATTAAAGGGTGGTTGATTGATTCAAAGAAGTCATGCATTTTTAATCCAAATTACTTACTTATAATGCAAGAAAGTGCATAAAACCTAATAAAATTAAAGAAAAAGGCTAGTGAAACTAGGCTAAGATGACTTGTCATCAACATCTTTAAAGATGTCTTCTAGCTCCGAGCCATGTTGATCTCCTGTACCAGGGAGTCAATAATATCAACACTCATGCTGTCTTTTGATGTGTCTGGATGCTTCATTGCCTCAACAGCATTCAGCCTAAACTCATCCTCATTGACTCTCAAGGTTACTTCCCCTTTTTGGACATCAATGAGGGTTCGTCGAGTTGCTAGGAAAGGTCTTCCTAGAATTAGAGGTTGCACTCTTGTGCTCCTCCATTTCCAGTAATACAAAGTTAGTGGGAAAGGCAAATGGCCCAACTGTGACAATCATATCCTCAATTATGCTTGATGGGTATTTAATGGAGCCATCAGCAAGTTGAAGACAGATCCGGGTTGGTTTGACCTCTTCAGTCAAGCCAAGCTTTCTGATGGTGGATGCAAGGATTAGGTTTATACTTGCCCCAAGATCACATAGAGCTATCTTGGTACAAGTACCCTCTAATGTGCATGGTATCATAAAGCTCCCAGGATCCTTAAGCTTTTCTGCTAAGCTCTTTAAAATAACTGCACTGCACTCTTCAGTGAGGAGGACTTTTTCAGTTTTCCTCCAATCCTTCTTATGACTTAAGATCTCTTTCATGAACTTAGAATAAGAGGGTATTTGCTCAAGTGCCTCTGCAAACAGAATCTTGATTTCAAGTGTGCTGAGATAGTCTGTAAAACGGGCAAATTGTTTATCCTGTTCCGCTTGGCAGAGTTTCTGAGGATAAGGCATCTTGGCTTTATATTCTTCAACCTTAGTTGCTGCAGGTTTATTCCCTACAGAGGTGGTTGGAGAAGCCTTCCTAGAGGGGTTACCATCAACACTTGCAGGTGTCTGATCTCTCATTGGCGTTTGAACGCTAGGCCTGGGGGCTGGATGGGTGTTTAACGCAAGATTCCCTCCCCCTTTCTGGTGTTTGAACGCCAGAACTGGACATAGATTGGGCGTTTAACGCCAGTTTTTCACTCTTTTTTGGTGTTTGAATGCCAGGGTTATTCTTCTCTGGGCTCTTACTGTCCTCAGAGGGATTTTGGGTAGCAGGTTGCTCATCCTCTTTCAACTGTTCTTTTCTTGGCTTTCTGTTGCTTTGAGTTGAGGTATTTAATGTTTTTCCACTTCTTAATTGAACTCCTTGGCACTCTTCTGTTATCTGTTTTGATAACTGCTATTTTGTCTGATCCAATTGTGATTCCATATCCTTATTAGCATTTTTGGTTTCTTGTAGCATCTCCTTAAATTCTGCTAACTGCCTTGTTATAGAAGATAGTTGCTAATTGAGTTCAGCAACTTGTTCCTAAGGACTAAAGTCAGTTGATACTGCCTTAGCTTCTTCTTTCATGGAGGACTCACTACTTATGTACAGATGTTGATTCCTAGCAACTGTATCGATAAGCTCTTGAGCCTCTTCAATTGTTTTTCTCATGTGTATAGATCCACCAGCTGAGTGATCTAGAGATATTTGAGCTTTCTCTGTAAGCCCATAGTAAAAGATGTCTAACTGCACCCACTCTGAAAATATTTCAGAGGGGCATTTCCTTAGCATCCCTCTGTACCTCTCCCAGGCGTTATAAAGGGATTTATCATCCTCTTGTTTAAAGCCTTGGATGTCCAGCCTTAGCTTTGTCATCCTTTTTGGAGGGAAATATTGATTCAGGAATTTGTCTGATAATTGTTTCCATGTTCTTATGCTTGCTGTGGGTTGGTTATTTAACCACCTCTTAGCTTGATCTTTTATAGCAAATGAAAATAGTAACAATCTGTATACATCCTGATCTACCTCCTTGTCACGCACTGTGTCAGCAATTTGCAAGAACTGCGCCAGAAACTCAGTAGGTTCTTCCTGTGGAAAACCAGAATACTGGCAATTTTGCTGTACCATGACAATGAGCTGAGGATTTAGCTCAAAACTGCTTGCTTTGATGGGAGGTAAACAGATACTACTCTTGTATGCAGCGGTAATGGGGTTAGCATATGAACCCAGAGTCTTTCTGGACTGTTCATTTCCACTTATGTTCATGATGGAGAAAAGGGAATTGATATGGATTGCGAATAAATTATATTTTTATTTATTTTATTTTATTTAATTAAAAGCAACCGAATAAAATAAAATAAAATAAAATAAATGGAGAATAAAATAAAAGTTTCGAAAACTAGAATAATTGATTAATTAAGAAAATTTGAAAAACCTTGGATATGATTTTTAAAAAAGATTTGAATTTTGAAATTCCAAAACTAAGATAAGATAAAATAAGAAGTTTTAAAATAGAAATCTGAATTTTTAAATGAGATATTCGAAAATTCAATTAGATAGAGAGAAAAGATATTTTTGAAATTAATGAAGAAAGAGAAAAACAGTAAAAATGACACCAAACTTAAAATTTTTAGATCAAAACAAAGAGAACAAACAAGAAAACTTTGAATGTCAAGATGAACACCAAGAACACTTTGATGATCAAGATGAACACTAAGAACAAATTTTTGAAAATTTTTAAGGAATTAAAAACACCAAGGACACCAAACTTAAAAATTTTTATACTTTGAACACTAATAATTTGAAAATGCCCAAGAAAAACAAGGAAAAATGCAAAACAAGAAAAACTAAAGATCAAACAAGGAAAATAAACAAGGACAACTTGAAGATCAAGAAAGAACAAGGAACATATAATTCGATAATTTGAAAGAAAAATAAAAGCATGCAATTGACACCAAACTTAAAATATAACACTAAACTCAAACAGAAGACTCTAAACCAAAAAGCAAAAAAAAATTTTCCTAATCTAAGCAACAAAATAAACCGTCAGTTGTCCAAACTCGAACAATCCTCGGCAACGGCGCCAAAAACATGGTGCACGAAATCACAATCACACTTTTGCAATTCCGCACAACTAACCAGCAAGTGCACTGGGTCGTCCAAGTAAGACCTTACGTGAGTAAGGGTCGATCCCACGGAGATTGTCGGCTTGAAGCAAGCTATGGTTATCTTGTAATTCTTAGTCAGGAGATTAATTATAAGAGTGGTTATATTTATGAAAAATAAATAACATAAATTAAACAGTACTTGTGATTCAGTAATGAGAAATAGGTTGAGGTTTTGGAGATGCTCTGTCTTTTGAATCTCTACTTTCCTACTGTCTTCTTCTTCACGCACGCAAGGCTCCATCCAT
The DNA here is from genome assembly GCF_003086295.3 of Arachis hypogaea. Taxonomy (NCBI): domain Eukaryota; kingdom Viridiplantae; phylum Streptophyta; class Magnoliopsida; order Fabales; family Fabaceae; genus Arachis; species Arachis hypogaea. Next base: position 51,003,156 of record NC_092049.1, read on the forward strand.
GGGAAGTTGTATGTTGGTGGATCACCGTTGTCAATGGATACCATCCGTCCTCTCAGCGAAAATGGTCCAGCTACGGGTTTCGTAGGGCTAATCATCTGTCGGTTCTCACTAGTGTTGGAATAAGATCCATTGATCCTTTTTTGCACACTGTCACTGCGCCCAACGTTTGTGAGTTTGAAGCTCGTCATAGTCATCCCTTCCCGGATCCTACTTGAAATACCACAGACAAGGTTTAGACTTTCCATATCTCAAGAATGATGCCAATTGATTCTAGCTTATACCACAAAGACTCTGATCAAACAGATTTGAATGCTCTGTTGTCAGGAGAGGCAATCAAACTCATGAACCAGGAACCAAAGAGATACACACTTAATCTAAGGTAGAACAGAAGTGGTTGTCAGGCAAGAGTTCATAGGTTGAGAATGGTGATGAGTGTCACGGATCATCACATTCATCATGTTGAAGTGCAAGTGAATATCTTAGAATAGAAACAAGCGTGATTGAATGGAAAACAGTAGTAATTGCATTAATCCATCGAGACACAGCAGAGCTCCTCACCCCCAACCATGGAGTTTAGAACTCATGCCGTAGAAGATACAAAATTCAGATGTAAAAATGTCATGAGGTCCATAGTAAGTCTCTAAAAGTAGTTTTTATACTAAACTAGTGACCTAGGTTTACAGAAAATGAGTAAACTAAGATAGATAGTGCAGAAATCCGCTTCTGGGGCCCACTTGGTGTGTGTTTGGGCTGAGCATTGAAGCTTTCACGTCCATAGGCTGCTCCTGGCGTTTAACTCCAGCTTTTGTGCCAGTTTGGGCGTTTAACTCCAGTTTGCGTGATCCCAACTCGGGTGAAGTATGAACTATTATATATTTCTGGAAAGCCCAGGAGGTCTACTTTCCAACGCAATTGAGAGCGCACCAATTGGAGTTCTATTGCTCCAAAAAATCCATTTCGAGTGCAGGGAGGTCAAAATCCAACAGCATCTGCAGTCCTTTTTCAACCTCTAAGTCAGATTTTTGCTCAGGTCCCTCAATTTTAGCTAGAAAATACCTGAAATCACAGAAAAACACACAAACTCATAGTAAAGTCCAGAAATGTGATTTTTGCATAAAGACTAATAAAAATATACTAAAAAGTAGCTAGATCCTACTAAAAACTATATGAAAATACCCCCAAAAAGAGTATAAAATATTCGCTCATCATTAATGCAAGAGCAATTTTCCATTTAATTCCATTATTTGTTTGCTTGCCTCTAATTAATTTGATTACTAAGTCTACTCTCTACTCCCTTTATATGTATGCGAAAATGGCATCCATGTCAAAGGAGTAGACTTCTCCCTTGAGTTGGAATACTCAAGAGTTAATTGGTAATTGGAAGTTGTTGGCCGGTTCTCTAGTTACTAACGCTAATCCTTCTCAAGGGAGAAGATTAGGACTTGTGAATAGAAGTTGGCTTAATTACTTGACTTTCCTCTATTCGGTAGGGGTTAACTAAGTAAAAACAACAACATATTACTAATTAATCTTGGGAAAATCCAACAAGGATAGAATTTCCGATTAATCTTCTCCTAGTCAAGGCTTTTTATATTAGTTAAATAAAATTTCTTATTAATTTTCATTGCTTTAATTTCATTCTCCAACTCTAAAATTTCTCAGAAACCCCCTGATCAATAAATAGCACTATGTTAGCAACTCGTTCGGAGACGACCTGGGAATTCTACTCCCAGTATTTTTTTCTTAAATTGTGACAACCTTTTTTAAATTGATACGGGGAATTTTTGTTGGTTTAAGAACTGTACTCGCAACGTTAGTTCATTACAAATTCCTAATCGGCAATTTTTCGCACGTCAATTTTTGGCGTCGTTGCCGGCGAGTTGCAATAGTGTGCTAATTATTGATTAGAGTAAATATTTTTATTTTATATATTTGCATATTTTATTTTATTTTATTACCCCGAGCTCTATGTTTCTTTCATTGAATAACGCGTTCGTTACCGGATTCGAGCTTAGCCACCTTTGATCCCGAAATTGAAAGAACTATTTCACGAATAAGGCGAGCTCGGCGTCGGTTAGCCTCTGAGGGTGGTGAAGTGGTTACTACCAATTCACCAGTCCTATCTGAGGGCAAATCTAAAGTGTCATTTGAGGAAGAAACAAGCTCCTCTTCTACTGATTCTATTGATTTACACACAGGTAACATGGCAGAGCCCCGAAGGATTACTCTCCAGAAAGCAGGAGCTCCGGACTTCAGACTACCACCGTATCAAGTGCGTCATCCAAATCTGGTTGCTGATTTTAAACTGAAAGCCTCAAGAGCCCCTCAAGCACCTCAAATATTTTCAGACAGCCTGCTCGACTGTTGGGCATCATGGTGCAGATGAGACCACTATTTTGCTATCTGGCTTCCCGTTTTCTCTTGAGGGAAAGGCGAGGGAGTGGTACTACACTCAACCTAAAGCAATTGTTACTAATTGGGATCTACTCAGAAGGGAATTCCTGGACAAATACTTTCTTGCTGAAGTTACTGATAGACTGAGAAAAGAAATTTCCTGCATTATTCAAGGTGAAACAGAGACTCTTTATGAGTATTGGGAATGCTTCAGGAATCTCCTAGACTCATGTCCCTACCACATGATTGACCAGTTGGTGTTGATTAGCTATTTCACACAAGGCATGAAGCCTCAAGATAAGACTACATTAGATGGTGCGAGTAATGGTTCTCTGAAGAAGTACAAGACTGTGGCAGAAGCGTGGCAATTGATCAGCGATCTAGCTGAGTCTACCTGGAACCACAGGCATAGGAACAACCATCCCAAGGCTATTGCGGAGGTTTTCTCTAGCAGTGAGACTGTTGCTCTCAGATAGACTCTGGGTGAGATGACCAAAATACTGAAGCAGCTACAGCTGAATCAACAACAACCTCAGCCTCCTCCACAACAACAGTGTCAACAGCTGGTTCCTCAAAGAGTGTGCGGAATATGTGCATGTTATACTCATTACACTGATGAATGTCTGCAGCTCCAGAAAGAAGACAGCACCTTGGCGGCTATCCATAACTTCTATGAACGTCTGAATCAAGGATACTATCAACAAGGCGGTAATTATGACCGAGGTGGGAACTACAATCAAGGTGGGCAAGATAACTCCAACCAGGGAGGCAGAGATAATGGTGGAAATCAGAGGTGGAACAACAACAGCAATCAGCAGAACCGATATCAACAGAACCAAAACCAGCATTACCGAGCACCTCACCAAAGGCAAGCCCAGACACCTCAAAACAACCAGTAGCAAGCCCCTCAAATTACTTACCCCCCTTCCTCTTCCAATGATGAGTTACTTCACTCTCTTGCTCAAGGACAAAAAGACCTTCAGAACTCAATTAACTCCACTATAACTGGTCTTAACTCCACCTTACAAGCTCTCATCTCCCAGTTGGAACCATCTCCCGCCCTTAACAATCAACTTGCCAGCTCCAGTGCACTTTCTTCTCAACCCTTACCTAACCCCAAAAGAGGAATCAATGCCATTATTTTAAGGTCTGGAACCACACTGCAAGAGAGGAGTCATGAGGAGCCAAGCTCAAAAGTAGACATCCCAGTTGAAGACATTGTTGAGGTAGAGGATATTGAAGAAGAGGAAGTAGTACAAGAAGTGGTTGGAGAAGAAGCAGCTCAACCAAGGAATGAAGCACCAAAGGGCGTTGAAGCTACAGGGGACGCCATTCCTCTTCCATTTCCACACCTTGCTAGGATGCCCAGAAAGCAAATGGAGTTAGATCCCAAGACGGTGGAGATCTTCAAAAAGGTTGAGGTAACTATTCCCCTTTTTGATGCTATTCACCAGGTACCTAAGTATGCTAAGTTTCTAAAGGATTTATGCATGAATAAAGATAGAATACATGATTTAGAAACTATTCCTCTAGGTAGCTCTATTTGTGCTTTAATGGATGCCATATCAGAAAAATGTGGGGATCCGAGTCCATGCATGTTTACTTGTACTATTGATGGTATCCAAATTTTTGACTGCATGTGTGATTTAGGTGCATGTGTGACTATTATGTCATTATCTGTATATGATGCTTTGAGGCTCCCTCCCTTAAAAAGGTCGGCAGCACGTTTTGTTTTGGCAGATAAAAGCATAATCTCGGTGGTTGAAATTGCTGAGGACGTGCTCATGAGCATTAAGGAGCTCACATTCCCCATTGACTTTTACATTTTGGAGATGCCCCTTAATGACTCAGAAAGACCATCATCCATCCTGCTTGGAAGGCTGTTCCTGAAGACTTCAAAGTTCAAATTGGATGCCTTCTTAGGAACTTATTCTTTTGAGATAGATGGCAGGACAGTGAGCTTCAATTTGGATGAGGCTATGAAGCACCCACCGGAAGATCACTCCATCTTCCAGTGCGATATTATTGATGAAACCATGGAAGAAGTTTATCAAGAAGAAGTAGAAGAGAGGTACATGGAGCAAGGTGCAAGTGTGGGGAAACCCTCTGAGCTTCCTGAAGATACCGTGCCTCCACAAATAGCTCCAGATGATCAAGTGCCTAGCCATGAGCAGAAAATGGAATTGAAGCCCCTTCCACCCCACCTCAAGTATGCTTACCTTGAGGATAATCAGAAGCTCCCAGTCATCATTGCAAGGGAACTCACCTTTCAATAGGAGGAGCAGCTGCTTAGTGTGCTGAGGAGACACAGGAAAGCCATTGGGTGGAGCTTGGCGGATATAGTAGGCATCAGCCTTCAAGTCTGTGAGCACCGCATATTTTTAGAAGAGGGAACAAGGCCTGTCCATCAACCTCAAAGGCGGCTAAACCCCACCATCCTAGAGGTTGTCAAGAAGAAAGTGACCAGACTACTTGAAGTTGACATCATCTATCCAATCTCGGATAGTGAATGGGTTAGCCCAGTACAGGTGGTACCCAAGAAGTCTGGCGTCACAACAGTGAAGAATGAGCATGGAAAACTCATTGCTACTAGAGTGTAGAACTCCTGGAGAGAGTGCATTGATTATAGGTGCCTCAACCTGGCTACTTGTAAGGATCACTACCCACTGCCCTTCATCAATCAAATGCTTGATCGCCTATCAGGTAAATCACACTACTGCTTTCTAGATGGTTACACTGGCTATTTTCAGATTTATATAGCTCCTGAAGATTCGGAGAAAACTACTTTTACATGTCCCTTTGGAACGTATGCATATAAGAGAATGCCTTTTGGCTTATGTAATGCACCGTCTACGTTTCAAAGATGCATGATGAGCATTTTCTCTAATATTCTAGAGAACTGTATGGAAGTTTTCATGGATGACTTTAGTATATATGGTGATTCATTTGACCTTTGCTTGGATAGTTTAGCTAGAGGATTAGACAGGTGTGTTAGTTCAAATCTTGTATTGAATTTTAAAAAATGTTATTTTATGGTAAAACAAGATATTGTTCTAGGACATGTTGTTTCTAATACTGGTATTTCAGTTGATCTAGCAAAGGTAGATGTCAATTCTGGTTTACCTTACCCCTCCTCTATGAGGGAAGTCCGTTCGTTTCTTAGTCATGCAGGTTTCTACCGACGATTCATCAAGGACTTGAGTAAGGTAGCACTGCCTTTATCCCGACTGCTGCAAATGGATGTTGAGTTCGAGCTGAGCGCAGACTGCATGGAAGCGTTTGATAAGCTGAATATCGCCTTGACCCAAGCCCCTATTGTAAGACGGCTGGACTGGAGTCAACCGTTTGAGATTATGTGTGATGCTTCCAATTACGCAGTAGGAGCAGCGCTGACTCAGCGCAAAGGTAAGGACCCTTTTATAATTGTCTATGCCTCTAAGACCTTAGACGCTGCTCAGTCTAATTATACTACCACTGAAAAAGAGCTTCTGGCTTTTGTTTTTGCTCTAGATAAATTTTGAGCCTACTTACATGGTACTAAGGTGGTAGTATACTCAGACCATGCGGCTCTAAAATATTTATTAGCTAAGAAAAAGTCCAAACCAACGCTCATACGTTGGATATTGTTGCTGCAAGAATTCGATTTAGAAATTAAAGATAGGAGTGGTTTCCAGAATTTAGTGGTGGACCACTTGAGTCGCCTAGAGCACATTAAGAATCACCCCACTCTTATCAATGATGCTTTTCCATTTGATAGCTTGCACGCAATATCTGAAGTAGTTCTTTGGTACGCACCTATAGCTAATTATTTGGTTAGTCATACCTTCCCTCCTAATTTTACTAAACATCAAAAGGATAAGCTTAAAAGTGAGTCCAAATATTATATATGGGATGACCCATATTTATGGAGATGTGGCGCTGACCAAATAATTAGAAGGTGTGTGCCACAGTCAGAATTCCAGTCAATTTTAGAGGCATGCCACTCTTCAGATAGTGGTGGACATTTTGGTTCTCAGAGAACAGCTAGAAAAATTTTAGACTATCAATTTTGGTGGCCTACACTATTTAAATATGCCACTGCTTTTTGTGAATCTTGCCCCCCATGCCAGAGATTTGGTAATATATCCAAGAGGGATGAGATGCCCTAATAACTTATGTTGTTCTGTGACATTTTTTATGTTTGGGGTATTAACTTCATGGGTCCATTTCTTAGCTATTGATTATGTTTCTAAATGGGTGGAAGCAATTCCTACCCGTACTGATGATGCTAACACTGTTGTCTCTTTTGTTCCAAATAATACTATCTGTCGGGATCACCACGAGCAATCGTGAGTGATCAAGGCACTCACTTCTGTAACAGGAGATTAACAGGTCTACTGAAGAGGCATGGAATTATTCACAAGGTGGCAATGGCTTACCACCCCCAGGCCAATGGACAAGCCGATGTGTCTAACAGATAGATAAAGCGTATCTTGGAGAAGGTCATCAAGCCTCATCAGAAAGACTGGAGTTCCAGGCTTGCAAATGCGCTTTAGGCTTACCAGACAGCGTACAAGACATCAATTGGAATGAGCCCCTTTTTCCTGGTCTATGGCAAGGCTTGCCACCTCCCAATGGAGGTGGAACACAAAGATTTCTGGGTGGTACGGGAATGTAACCTGGGATTGGCAGGCGCCGGAGCTGAAAGGAAGCTACAACTACAAGAATTGGAGTGCCTTCGCCTAGAAGCTTATGAGAACTCCAGGCTGTACAAAGAGAAAGTGAGGGCTGTACATGACAAGAATATCAAGCGACGAGAGTTCAGCCCTGGGGACTTGGTCCTACTCTATAACTCCAGGTTGAAACTCATGCCAGGCAAGCTAAGATCTAGATGGGAAGGCCCTTATAGGGTGGAAAAAGCTTAGCTATATGGCATTTTCCACTTGAGTCACCCTTCGAGCCCCAATATCCTCAAGGTCAATGGCCACCGCTTGAAGCTTTACCATGGTGAGAAGGTGGAGGATAACAAGGAGCTGGAGATCTTTCTCTTGGAGGATCCGCCAATAGAAGAAGACTGAGGTTCTGGACCATCCAACTTAAGGACGTTGAAGAAAAGTGCTAGGTAGGAGACAACCCACCATGATATGATCGTCCCTTTTTCATCCTTAGTTCATCAATCATGCATCATCACCTATATATATATATATATATATATATATATATATATATATATATATATATATATAATAAAAAGGGGAGGCACTCGACGCGCAAGCATCTATGACGCGTACGCGTCATGGGTGGCTGCGACCCCATTGGAATTGAACAGAGAGTTCTATGGGAGGCGTGCTGGAAGCATGCCCTGTGCACAAACCGACCCACGCGGATGCGTACCTCACGCATATGCATCCCCTGCAGTTCTCACAACCCACGCGTAAGCATCCACGACAGGTACGCGTGCATCAGGAAATAGGCGTAAATCCTTACACGCCCAGAAAGTTATGATGGACTGAGGCTGGTAATGTGATAGAGGTACCACATCGCTCACGCATACGCATCCCTGACGTACGCGTGCCATTTTTAGTTCTGGCCATTCACGCGTGTGCATACCTGCATGAATTTGTAGCCCTAGTACGAAACAAACAGAGAGTTACGCTGGAGTGAGGCTGGAATCGCGCGATTCACACGATTCCTGGTCACGCGTACACAAGACTGATGCTTGCGCATCCCCCACCTGCCAGCTCACCCACGCGTCTGTGTCGGTTGCGCCGTGCCACTCTATTCGCGCGCTGCCCTGTTCAGCGTTCCCCAAATCCTTTTCTTCTCTTTCTTCTTTCTTTCTTATATTTTCTTTTTCAATCCTAATTCTTTCTTATTCTTCTTTTTACTATTTTATTCATTATTCTTTCTCTCTCTCTCTCCACCTCTTCTTCCGTCACTCCTCTTATTCTTCTCCCACTCTTAATTACTTCCCTATTTTTCATCTTCTTCTTCTTAAGGTTCTTTTACTTTCCCTTTTCTACTTTATATTTTTTCATTCTTATGTTGGTGTTAGAGATTTAATTGGGTGATTACTTTATTCTATATTTGCTTGTGGATACTATGAGGAGTAATATGCCAATTGACATTATAGGTCCCATATTTGTTTGGATTACTTACCTTGCTTTCCACTTTTACAAGTGCATATCAAGTGTTTGTGAAAAGGCCAACATGGCATTTTGAATTATTTTCTATTCTAATGCTCATTCATTCCTTCCATGTGATAGTTATTGTTGAACTTAATGCCTGAGCTATGCTTCTCATGCCTCTTACTTGCATGCCATTATCCCTCTTGCATCTAGTTGTATGTTATGCCTTTCTGATCTTCATTGATGTCTTACCTGCATGCTGTAGCTACAATACCCTCAAGACATTGTTTATTTCCTTGGGCATTTACCATCACTTGGAATTTCCTCCTTTTGGTTCTAGCTCTCTATATTTAACATTCTTCCTCTTTCTTTCTTCCTTAGGATGGGTACCAAGAAAGGAAAGGAGAAGGCTACTGACAAGACACCGGCAAGGCAAGGCCCTAAAAGAACCTTGGCTAAGACACAACCCTCTACGAGCGTCAAGCCGTCCACAAAGCAGATAAAGAGAATCATCAACGTCGATGAAGCTGAGAAAGCTTTTCATTCCAGGGACTCTGCACGGTTCGTTAACTGTTACTGTGAGCAGATGTTCCCCATCCTAGCTGAGAGGAACTACAATAATGAGCACCTAGTCATTCTTCCAACACACTTTGTGGATTTTGTGGAGCCCCGCATCGAAAGGAGACAGTGGAAATTCTTGAGGAGGCAGTCGCCGGTGGCCAATGTATCGTGGGTAGTTGAATTCTACTCCAACATTCACTTGTCGACCCTGCAGTCTGTCTATGTTCATCAAAAATAGGTCCTTATTCCGAAGGGGCCATTCAGAGAGTCTTGGATCTTCCACCAGGCCCAGAGGGGTTGGACGCTTATCAAGAGGCCTCTTTCAAGCACCAGACATACCAGTTTGACTGGAACAGAGTACTAGGTGTAATTGCACAACCTGGCAGCACATGGATCTATGGCCAACATCAGACTCAACTTAAGAGCATATCAGCTCCAGCACTTACCTTCGAAGCTCGCGTGTGGGCACAGATTATGTCCCACTATGTCTTTCCGAGCACTCACGAGTCTACCTTCACTGCAGACATGGCTGTCCTCATCTGGTGCATTCTCACAGAGCAGCCACTCAATCTACCCAGGCACATCCGGCAAGCCATGGGACATGTATAGATTACGGGTAACCTTCCCTTTCCCGCATTGGGGATACCAAAGCCATGATCCCAAGGGCTTATCAGTATGTTCTGAATGGGAAGTATACCAGATCCCCAGTCCCCTCTGCTAGCCGCCACCCAAGCCCGTCTGTAGACACCCCTCCTACTTCCGCTCCACCATCACCGACACCTCCTACTCCATCCACTGCTCAAATGTTCCTTCAAATCTTTCAGAGGTTAGACCGGCAAAACTGGCATATAGAGCGACTGGAGCACCGCCATAAGTGCCGATACACTTATCTAAAGGAGCTCATTGTTAGCACTCACCCACCCCCGGAAGAGAAGGATACCCCAAACTCCACTTCACCTACCAGCATCGGGAGCCAGGCCGAGCCAGACTGTGAAGGTGATGCTACCAGCCCCACCTTGCTCCTTACTGATGGCACGGAGGATCGTGCCAAGCCTTAAGTGTGAGGAGGTCAGTACCTGACTTCCGTAGGTAATCTCTCTCTCTTAACACCAATATGTTATTTTTCTTTAGTTAGATAGGATAGATTGCATGATAATAACTGTTAGCATGTATGTTCTGCTTGGTTGAAAAAATGAGTTTCTTTTCAAGACCTATTCTAGAGCATTTTACTAATTCAAATTGAAAAATTTATGTTAAACTTGTTTGAATATTTTAATCCGGAACATAGTTTAGAGCTAAGAACACGCAACCTGTGAGATTTTGAGCTTAATTGTATGGTTACATTATTTAACCATGATTTTTCTTCTTGTGTGTTTTCTTCTCTATGATTGTAATCTCTGCTTTGCTTTATTCTATATGTCCATTGTTTAGTGTATAATCATACATACATATGATTGAGACCATCATTTGTTATTAGCTCACTTATCCTAAATAGCCTACCCTTTCATTTGCTTTGTTTGCCACTTTGAGCCTTTTTAACCCTCAATTCTTCTTTATGTTACCACATCACTAGCCTTAAGTGGAAAAATAAGTAATTACTCCAACTGAATCTTTGGTTAGCTTACGATAGAGATTGTGTGTCAATTAAGTGTGGGGAAATGTGGGAACTTTGGTTGATGAGAATGTGTATTGTTTTATTAACAATTATTGGGAATTTCGGTGCCACTCATGTGAAACTATAAAAACCGTATGCATTGATTTACGATGCTTCAATATATATATATATATATATATATATATATAATAGGGGAATAAAAACACCCTAATGTTAAGTTTAATAAAAAGATCAATGCATATGAGATGAATTGGAAGAACATTCAAATACATGAGTATGTGAAAAATACAAAGTGAGATTATGGGTAGCTATGTATGATTTTAGAAGCATATAGAGTGTGTGTATGTGTTAGGTGACTGATGAGGAAATTGTTGTGTTGGTATAGAATTTCACAATTGAAATCTCGTTGCAAGTATAGTTCTACACCAACAAACAATCCTCCCAGTAAAAATTTGGTTTGTCACAAGTACAACCCTAATAAGAATTAACCGAAGTATTTAGACTCTGAGTCGTCTCACAAGGAATTGCGATGAAATGGTCAATTATTGTCTATAAAGATGCAGGGGGGTTTGGTTGATAAAAGGGGCAATCAAATAAATGACAAGAAAAGTAAAGAGAGCAATTAAAGAAAGCAATTAATAAAGAGAGACATTCATGGCAAGGTTTGAGATCATAGGCTTTCTATCCTAGTCATTAATTATAACAGTACTTAACAAGAATTTATCTTATTTCGTCATCCCCAATGTTGGAAGAAAGTGTAAGTTATCTTCCATTAGAGAAAGTCAAACAAGACTAGTTAATCTCAAATCAAAAATCCTAATCAACTCACTAATTGAATTAGCAAGAGATTAGAGTCATTGAAAATGATATTAACTAACAACTCTATATCACCAATCTAAATTGGGTATTAGTGACTCAAGATTGTCCAATTACTCTTCCCAAGCCAAGAATGCTCAAAATCTACTCTAAAGTCCAACAAAGCATTTTGTCAAACACTTGGAAGGCATAAAAGGAAAACATAGTAAAAATGCAAGAATAATAAATCTACCAACTACCAATTGCAAGGAAAGTAACTCAACAACTCAAATCAACAATTATAAGATATCAAACATTAAATTTCATTAAAAGAGATCTAAATCCAACATGAGCATCCATGAACATAAATGAGAGCATACAAAGGAAATTAACAAGAGAGAGCAAGAGAGTTACATCACTAGAGCATAAAATTGTAGAAGAAACAAGATGAAAGCAAGGAATTAAACATGGATCCATGATGCAATTAACCCTAGGAACCCTAATTCTAGAGAGAAGAAGGAGCTTCTCTCTCTAGAAACTAACCTACATGATGCTATACTACAATCAATTGCTCCCCCTTTGCCCAAGCTTGAATTCTGCATGAAATAGCATCAGAAATGAGTTGGATTGGGCCCAAAATAAGCTGTAAATCGCCCCCAACGAGTTGCCCAAAATGGGCCCATGCTGCTCCATCGGTGCACACGCGTACAGTGCGTATGCGCGCCCCTATACTTCAGGCAACTATGGTAAATTTTATATCAGTTTGAAGCTCCCGATGTTAGCTTTCTAACGCAACTAGACCCGCCTCATTTGGATCTCTGTAGCTCATGTTATGGTCGATTGAGTGCGAAGAGGTTAGGCTTGATAGCTTTGCGGTTTCTTCATTTCTTCATGAGTTCTCCCGCTTTGCATGCTTTTCTCCTCACTTCTTCCATCCAATACTTGCCTTATGAACCTAAAATCACTCAACAAATATATCAAGGCATCGAATGGAATTAAAGTGAATTGAATTTATCTATTTTAAGGCCTAAAAAGCATGTTTTCACATTTAAGCACAAATCAAGGGAGAATTGCAAAACCATGTTATTTCATTGAATAAATGTGAGAAAAGGTGATAAAATCCCCCAAATTAAGCATAAGATAAACCACAAAATTAGGGTTTATCAGTGACAACTTAGGTTAGTCAAAGATTCAATTTATAGCTCACTTAGCCATACATATATCCTCACCCTTACCTTAGCCCCATTACAACCTTGAAAAGACCTCATGATGTTTGCATTAGTACACTATATATTTGTTGATTGGTTAGATGAAGAGAAAAGTTTTAGAAAGCATGACTAAAGGAGACTAAAGTGGGTTAACCCTAAACACCTGAGTGAATAGAGTGCATATACATTTCCAGTGAGGGTTCAATGCTTGATTCTATGTTCCTGGCTTTCATGAGCTGTAAATCTTACAAGTTTACTTGCCTCTTATTGTGTGATTTGCATTAATGGAATCTGATTTTTGTTGTCTTGGAGAACTTGTTCACTTTTAACCAAGTAGGTAGAGACATCTTAGTATATAGTTGCATTCATATACATAGGTTGCATGGCATTGCATTGCATGAGTCTTATATTCCCCATTCATTATCTTGATCTCCTTGAGCTTAGCATGAGGACATGCTAATGTTTAAGTGTGGGGAGGTTGATAAACCACTATTTTATGGTTATTCTTAAGCTAAATTGGGTGGTTTTTATCAATTCTCCATATGCTTATTCTTGTAATTTGCATGTTTTACATCGGCCTTCCTAATTCTGCTCTATGATTGAAAACTTGCTTCCCAAGCCTTTAAATTATCGATCATTGATTCCCCTTTCTACCATTCGATGTTGTGATCTGTGTGTTAAGTGTTTTCAGGTTTTATAGGGCAGGAATAGCTTGGAGGATGGAAAGGAAGCTTGCAAAAATGGAAGTAGCACAAGAAACCAAGGAGTTAACCAGTGAGGACCGACGCGGACGCACACCTCACGCGTGCGCACAACTTGGTGCATTCCAGAACAACGCTGACGCGCACCTAACGCGTACGCGTGACGCGCAGAGAAGACCATCAATGTGTACAGGTGACTGACGCGTACGCGCGACGTGCGTAATACGCTGCAACTGCAGAATTTGTTGGGGCGATTTTGGGCTGAGTTTGGACCCAGTTTTTGGCCCAGAAACACATACTAGAGCCAGGGGACAGCAGAGACTCGAGAGACATTCAGACATTCACTCATTCATTAGTTTATTTTTAGTTTTTTAGTTTTGAATCTGAGATAAAGATACCACATCCTCTAGGGTTCTTCATAGTCACATTTTTCCTAGATTTACATTTTGGATTGGATATTGAGAAGAGTTACTACCTCTGTTGAGGTCTTTATTATTACAATTTGTTTTCTATCCCCTTTCCCTTTTATTTTACCAATTACTTTGTTTAGAGCTACATACGAATATTTATGATTTTGGGATTTATTAATGCAAGAGTAATTTTCCATTTAATTCCATTATTTGTTTACTTGCCTCCAATTAATTTGATTACTATGTCTTCTCTCTACTCCCTTTATATGTATGCGAAAATGGCATCCATGTCAATGGAGTAGACTTCCCACTTGACTTTGGTGTTGATTAATAGGAGACCCTTGAGTTGGAATACTCAACAGTTAATTGGTAATTGGAAGTTGTTGGCCGGTTCTCTAGTTACTAACGCTAATCCTTCTCAAGGGAGAGGATTAGGACTTGTGAATAGAAGTTGGCTTAATTACTTGACTTTCCTCTATTCGGTAGGGGTTAACTAAGTAAAAACAACAACCTATTACTAATTAATCATGGGAAAATCCAACAAGGATAGAACTTCCGATTAATCTTCTCCTAGTCAAGGCTTTTTATCTTAATTAAATAAAATCTCTCATTAATTTTCATTACTTTAATTTCATTCTCCAACTCTAAAATTTCTTAGAAACCCCCTGATCAATAAATAGCACTCTTTTAGAAACTCGTTGGGAGACGACTTGGGAATTCTACTCCCAATATTTTTTTCTAAAATTGTGACAACCTTTTTTAAATTGATACGCGGAATTTTCGTTGGTTAAGAACTGTACTCGCAACGTTAGTTCATTATAAATTCTTAATCGGCAATTTTTCGCACGTAAATAGTCCGGTAGTTTGTCAATCTCGAACAATCCTCGGCAACGGTAGCAAAAACATGGAGCGCGGAATTGAACTCCGCACAACTGGACCGATAATTGCATCGGGTCGTCCAAGTAATACCTCAGGTGATTGAGGGTCGAATCCCACGAGAATTGTCGGATTGAGCAAGCAATGGCTACCTTGTAGATCTTAGTTAGGCGATTAGAAAAGATGGTTGTTTATTAAAAGCATAAATGAATAGTAAAAGAAAGAAATACCAGATTGATGTAAAGAAAACAATGATAATGATTTATTTAGTCTTCAGAGATGCATATTCTTTTCGGATTAACTTTTCTTACTGTCTACCTCAATAACGAATGATTCATTCAATGGCAGCCGGAAGTGACTGACTCATGTCCTTTCATCAAGTTAATCTCTTCTAAACCATAGCAACCCACCATATTCGAGTAAGTCATGTCCTCTCATCAAGTTAACTCATGGCTTTTCACTATAGCAGAAGGTGTAGCTCTAAGCAATCCACTCCCCTTCGCGATCCTACTCAAAACGCTATAGACAAGGTCGGATCTTCCGGATCAGAGAATGCTGCTTTTCTAACTCTAGCCTTAGCGCCACAGAGATCTCAGCAACCCATGGTCAACGAGATTATATGTCACGTATCCAAAGTTGGCAAGGCACTCTCCTGGAATCCGCAATGCATTGTCTAGCTTTAGTTCAAATGCCAGGCAGGTGGTCAGTAGGGCGTTCAATGCTCATTTTGGGCCGTCATATTTCCAAAGATAAGTATGGATTATTATCTATTGCTGGAAAGCCCTGGAAGTTAGCTTTCTAACGCAGTTAAGAGCGCATCATATGAACCTCCGTAGCTCTAGAAATACTCGTTGGAATTCACGAAGGTTAGAATTTGACAGCATCTGTAGTCCTTTCTCTGTCTCTGAATCAGACTTTTTCAAAACTTACCAGAATCAATCAAAAATCACCTAAGAACATAGAAAAAATACAAAAACTCAAGATAGCATCCAAAAAATGATTTTTGCACAAAAACCTACTAAAACGTGATAAAACTTAATGAAACATAGCCAAAAAGACTAGGAAAACAGTATTAAAAGTGTATGAAATATCCGATCATCACCCAACAGGGACAGAACTAGCGCCAAAACTCCCCCCTCCTAGGGCGCTAAAATCCCAAACTGGAATTTAGCACCAGCAGGGTAGCCAGAATCCAAATGTTGATGGTCCTCCTGGGGCGTTTGACGTCCAAACTGGCATTAAACACCAAGAGCAGGCCGAACACACCTTCTCCTTGGGCTTCCAATTGGACTTAGCACTTAGTTTTATTATAATTTCCTTTTGTAATCTTTATTTTCAAACAATATCCTTTTTTTAGGTCTAGCAGTTATTACTAGGTTAGCATATAAGGAATAGAATGCACCCTTTTCTGGGTATCTCGCTGATGCACGGAAAACTTGTCTCGCAACAAATTTCCTTCGGCAAGTGTCCCGAATTGGTCGTCAAGTAAAAACTCACAATAGAGTGAGGTCGAATCCCACAAGGATTGATTGATCAAGCAACTTTAATTAGAGGAATGTTCTAGTTGAGCGAATCAGAATTTGAGTTGAGAATTGCAGAAAATAAAATTGCGGGAAAGTAAATGGCAGAAAAAGTAAATGCTAGAATTAAAGAACTGAAAGTAAATGACTGAAAGTAAATTGCAGAATTATAAATGGGAATGGGGGAATTGTTCATAAAAGTAAATAAGAGAAATTAAAGAGAATGGGTAAGATTAGAAATGGGGGTTCATTGGGCTTAGGAGATGTTGCATTCTCCGGATCAATTTCATTTTCATCTCTTCCTCAATCAATGCACTCATTGATCTCCTTGGCAATCTTAAGTGATTGAATTACAATTTCTTGAAATTCAATCTCTCAAATCTTGATCAATAGCCAATTCCTTGGTTAATTGCTCATGAGAAGAGATGAAGTATGGTCACTGATTATACCACATGCATTTCCCAAATCAAGTGTTGAGAGGATTATAGTCACATATCCATCCAAACCCAATTTGGTCCAGCATGAGAAAGCATTTCTAGCATGATCTATTCATTCCTCTTTCAAGGTTCAGAAGAGATCCAAGTATGAATAGCTTCTTTTCCAAGATAACTACCCAATTGGATGAAGATCGAAAGCTTTCAAGTAAAATCAAGAGAAAAGATAGAAGAAGAATAATGAAAACTAGTATTGATCCATCAAATTACAACAGAGCTCCCTAACCCAATGAAAGGGGTTTAGTTGTTCATAGCTCTGGAAAATAAAAACAAAGATGGAGAATACATGATGAAACTAGAAGAGCAGAGAAAGTAAATACAGAGAGTAGTTCTATGCCCAGAGGCTCCCTATATTTTCCAACTCCCAAAATAATCAAAGCTACTCCTATATATACTACTCTTCTGATCTTCTAGTTGATTCTTCAAGTCTTGGGTATAGGCCTTTGGATCTTGAGTTTGAAGCAGTTTTCTTCTTCATTGGGCTTAGCTTTACTTGCAGAGAGAAAGTGTGAAGTGGGCAGATACTTTTAGCTCAGGATGTTAGTGGTGTTAATGTTCAGTGAAAATGTGGGTTCGAGAACGTTAGTGACAATCACCTTTTTCACTAACGTTTCTACTATGTCCTTTGCACACGTTATTGGGACTCAACTTTCCCAATAATGTTGAGGATTCTCCCCCTTCCCTACGTTAGAGTCCATGTTAACTTAGTTAACGTGGCTCTTTTAACGTAGGCTTGCCAACCTTCGAGAGCGTTAGTGACACTTACCATTGTCGCTAATATTCCAATGTGCCCCTAATTCTCACGTTAGAGTCCACGTTAACTAGGTTAACGTGGCTTCTAACGTGGCCATGCTAGCCATCTCGAACGTTAGTGACAAAGTTGAGTGTCACTAACATTGGCTCATCATTCCCTTATCCACGTTAGCTTCAACGTTAGTGGCACAAACGTTGCCACTAACGTTTCCACTATGTCCTTTGCACACGTTATTGGGACTCAACTTTCCCAATAACGTTGAGAATTCTCCCCCTTCCCTACGTTAGAGTCCACGTTAACTTAGTTAACGTGGCTCTTTTAACGTAGGCTTGCCAACCTTCGAGAACGTTAGTGACACTTACCATTGTCACTAACGTTCCAATGTGCCCCTAATTCTCACGTTAGAGTCCACGTTAACTAGGTTAACGTGGCTTCTAACGTGGGCATGCTAGCCATCTCCAATGTTAGTGACAAAGTTGAGTGTCACTAACGTTGGCTCATCATTCCCTTATCCACGTTAGCTTCCACGTTAACTAAGTTAACGTGGGAGTTAACATGGCTCATAGTGGCTTATGTGGGCTCATTCCAACGTTAGTGACAATGTTTGGCGTCACTAACATTGTCGACCACTTTGTCTCTTCACGTTGGCTTCCACGTTAACTAGGTTAACGTGGAAGTTAACGTGGCTTATTGTGACTTGGCCAACGTTAGTGATAAAGTTGAATGTCACTAACGTTGGCTTCCCCTTTGCTTCTTAACGTTAGAGGCCACGTTAACTAAGTTAACGTGGCAACTAACGTGGCCACTTATGAGCTTGGTCCAACGTTAGTGATAATGTTAAGTGTCACTAACGTTGGCTCCATTTCTTTTCTTCCACGTTAGAGTTCACGTTAGCTTAGTTAACGTGACTCTTAACGTGGGCAATGATGGCTTCTAGAGCATTATTGGCAATGACTTTTCTCATTAAATTTGCAAGTTACTCCCATTCCACGTTAGTGTCAACGTTAGTGTAACTAACGTTGCCACTAATGTGGTTCTTCTTTGCTTCCTTTGTCCTGAAATCAAGCAATAAAGTGCATCAAAGTTCTAGTCCAAGTCATGGGAAATGCAACATCCAATTTGTCATTAAATTCATGCAAAATCCTCATGAAATCATGTAAAGTGCACAATGTATGCTTGGATCAAGATGTAAGTGAATATCTACCCAAAACTAGCTTATTTCCTAAGGAAATGCATGAAACTACCTTAAAAACAGTAAAGAAAAGGTTAGTGAAACTGGCCAAAATGCCCTGGCATCACAACACCAAACTTAAAGCTTGCTTGTCCCTAAGCAAGTACTGGAACAAGAGAATGATGAATGGAATGCCAAGAGAAATGAGTCATTCTTGTGGAAGTCATGTCCCTGGTTTTATGGTGGTTTCATGCATAGCAACTTAGGTTCATTCCTGGCTTTCAGACCTTTATCATGTCCTAGAATACTCACTCTGATTGCATCCCATGAGACTTTTATTTATTGATCCTTTTGTTGTTATTTCAGGGCTTATTTGTGTTCTTAGGCTAAGTGTTTTGTAAGGGGGCAACTCTTTAAAATAAGCTTTTAGCCAACACTCCCGAACAAGTTGGTTCAAGGTGCTAGGTGTTGAAGTACTCCTAAGGACTTACTTGCTCAAGTCTCTCCCCCATACATACACACCACAGGCATATAGTTTATTTATTTTCTTTTCTTGAGACCTTGGTGTCCAGCACCTCTTTGGTATAAATGCTCTGTAGTAAGGGTTACTCTTGATAGTGGACTTTCAGTTGATAATCCCGAGTTAGTTAACCCAAGTTACCAAGTGATAAGGCACCCCTAAGAGCTTATTCATCCAAGTAGATCCCTCACATAGGAGCACCACAGACACATGCCTCAAGATTAAAACCATTGGTGCCTAGCCTTATTGCTTACTCTTTTTCTTTTATTTTTCAACCTTTATTTTTCTTTCCCTTTTTCTTATTAGGATCTTCTTATTTAGCTAGTTTCATGGGGTGTGTCTCAAGCATAGCATTCCTGACAGATAGTTGTCTTTCCACCTTATGGTTGAACCAACTTAGCCAACTTATGACTATACCATAAACTCATGAACTTACTCCATAGCATGAACTCCTCTCTGGTCTTTAAAAACACTCATTCTCTTTTTCATTTGATTCAAAGGGACAAGCATACAAGTAAGTAAAGAGAGGATGCAGTGACATAAAGACTAGTAAACACAGACCTCTTCAACACAAAAACTTAAAAGTCAGAATTTGAAAAAGGTTCCAACTACGAGTAACTATTAATCAAAAGTGCATTCGGACTTCCAATTTTCAACAATTCTGAGTATAATGGAATTAAGTAACAATGCAACCTTCGGGTGATGATTTCTAGTTGCCCTCTTTCGTTGTCATCATCCTAGTCCTTGCTACTTCACTTCCTTGGGTGAAGGTGCACCATTTCCTCATAATATTCCTACAAAGTTATTGGAAGTTGCTTGTTCCCAAAGCACTTGAGACATAGTTAGCTTGCATGTATGCTTGTGGCTTTTGAACTTAATTTGGTGTGTGAACACCAAACTTAGTTCCTTGCCCAATACAAAACATTGCATATATGCAGAGAACCTCATATCTTGTTGTTAACAAAACAGTTATTACTAAAGTCTAACTACATTTAAGTGGTTTCTCTTGATTGGTTGGAGCTAGCAATATGTTTTGGGAGTGGGGTGTAATTCTAACTAATGTCTTTGGTGGAACACCAAACTTAGAATCACACTTTCACTCTTGAATTGTTTTGGTGTGGAACACCAAACTTAGCTCCTCGCAATACAGGGGAAACAACTTGTGATCCTTATTGAAATAAAGATGGAAAGGAAACTGAGGTTGGGTTTCCTCCCAGCAGAGCGCTCTTTTATCGTCGCTAGCTCGACGGTTCCTCCTTTACTTGAGATGGTAATTTATTCTGGGGTTTTCCCCCATGTTGCCCAGATAATGCTTGAGTCTTTGTTCGTTCACTGTAAAAGTCCTCTCTGAACCTTTATCCATGATTTCGATGTGTCCATATGGCGAAACTTTTGTGAAAAGAAAAGGTCCGGACCACCTTGATTTGAGTTTTCCTGGGAATAGTCTCAATTTGGAATTGTAAAGGAGTACTCGCTGCCCCTTTTCGAAACTCCTGGGTGCAAGATGCAGGTCATGTCTTCTCTTTCCCTTCTCTTTATACATCTTGGTATTTTCATAGGCTTGTGACCTGAATTCCTCCATTTCTTGCAGCTGCAAGATCCTCTTTGCACCAGCAGCAATGCTGTCAAAATTTAGTATCTTGATAGCCCAGAGAGCCTTGTGTTCCAGCTCCAGTGGTAAATGACAAGCCTTCCCATACACTAGTTGATATGGGGACATTCCAAGTGGTGTTTTGAATGCTGTTCTGTATGCCCAAAGAGCATCATCCAGCTTCTTCGACCAATCCTTTCTTGATGCACCCACAGTCTTTTCCAGAATCCTCTTTAGCTCTCTGTTGGATATCTCAGTTTGTCCACTTGTTTGGGGATGGTAAGGTGTGAATACCTTGTGTTTTACCCCATATCGTAGGAGAAGAGCTTCTAGTGGTCTGTTACAAAAATGGCTCCCTCCATCACTGATGAGTGCTCGTGGGACTCCGAATCGGCTAAAGATATTCTTCTTGAGGAAGTTCATGACTACCTTGTTATCATTTGTTGGGGTTGCAATAGCCTCTACCCACTTGGAAACATAATCCACTGCTACCAAGATGTATTTGTTTGCATATGAGGTTGGGATGGTCCCATGAAATCGATTCCCCACACATCAAACGATTCCAGTTCCAAGATGAAATTTTGTGGTATCTCATTTCTTTTGGGCAAGTTTCCAGATCTTTGGCATTCATTGCAGCTCTTTACTAGTTCTTTGGCATCCTTGAACAGGGTGGGCCAAAAGAATCTGGTTTGTAACACCTTAGCTACAGTTCTATCCCCTCCAAAGTGGCCTCCATAGCATGAGCCGTGGCAATTCCATAGGACCTCTCGTCCTTCTTCTTTCGAAACACATCTTCTAAGGATTCCATCTGAACACTTCTTGAATAGATATGGCTCATCCCAGACAAAGTACTTTGCATCATTCATGAGCTTCCTTTTTTAATGTTTATTGATCTCTGGAGGCAATGCCCCAGTTGCCTTGAAGTTGGCAATGTCTGTGAACCATGGTGCTTTGTGAACTATCATCAACTACTCATCAGGGAAGAACTCGTTCACACTTGTATCAGGTGTTCCACCTTTATCATGAGGAATCCTAGATAGGTGATCTGCTACCTTGTTCTCCACTCCTTTCTTGTCTCTGATTTCAATATTGAATTCCTGCAATAATAAGATCCATTTTATTAGTCTTGGCTTTGATTCTTGCTTGGCAAACAAATATTTAAGTGCTGTGTGATCTGTAAAAACAATCACTTTAGCACCAATGAGGTACGATCTAAACTTGTCAAATGCAAAAACTATTGCTAGCAACTCATTTTTAGTAGTGGTATAATTTCTTTGAGTATCATTAAGTACTTTGCTCGCATAGTATATCACATGGACTAAGTTATCTTTCCTCTGTCCTAACACTGCCCCAACTGCAAAATCAGATGCGTCACACATTAATTCAAATGGTAAATTCCAATCAGGTGGGGAAATGATAGGAGCAGAGGATAACCTCATTTTCAAATTTTCAAAGGCTAACATGCATGTTTCATCAAAGATGAATGGTGTATCAGATACAAGGAGATTGCTCAAGGGCTTGGCTATCTTTGAAAAATCTTTAATAAATCTTCTGTAAAAACTAGCATGCCCTAAAAAGCTCCTAATTGCCCTGACATCACTAGGTGGAGGCAGTTTTTCAATAAGTTCTACTTTGGCTCTGTCAACCTCAATGCCTTGGTTAGAAACTTTGTGACCAAGGACTATTCCTCCTGTCACCATAAAGTGACATTTCTCCCAGTTCAAGACCAGATTGGTCTCTTGGCATCTTTTCAATACCAAGGCGAGGTGATGTAGGCAACTAGGAAAGGAATCTCTGAATACCGAGAAACCATCCATAAAAACTTCAATGAATTTTTCTATCATAATAGAAAGCATGCAGCGTTGGAAAGTCGCAGGTGCATTACATAGCCCAAATGGCATGCGCCTGTAGGCAAACACTCCATATGGGCAAGTGAATGAGGTTTTCTCTTGATCTCTGGGATCAACCACTATTTGATTATATCCTGAATAACCGTCGAGAAAACAATAATAAGCGTGCCCTGCGAGTCTTTCCAACATCTGATCCATGAATGGAAGGGGGAAATGATCTTTTCGTGTAGCCTCATTGAGCTTCCTGTAGTCTATGCACATCCGCCATCCTATGACTGTCCTTGTAGGAATTAGTTCGTTCTTCTCATTGGGAACCACGGTAATTCCTCCCTTTTTTGGGACAACATGCACGGGGCTAACCCAGGGGCTGTCTGAGATCGGGTTAATTACCCCTCCCTGCCATAACTTTATAACTTCTTTCTGTACCACTTCCTTCATGATTGGGTTCAACCTCCTTTGGGATTGAATGGATAGTTTGGCATCATCTTCCAGCAGTATCTTGTGCATACATATGGCCGAATTTATCCCCTTCAAGTCAGCAAGAGTCCAACCAATGGCATCTTTGTGGTTTCACAGTACTTTGAGCAGTTCATCCTCTTGATCATGGCTGAGGCATGAGCTTATAATTACTGGGTAATTTTCATCTTCTCCTAAGTATGTATATTTGAGAGAGGGTGGCAATGCTTTGAGTTCAAGTTTGGGTGCTTCTGACTTTTCGTTCTCTTCCTTTGGTGCACCTTGTATTTGACTCTCTGCTGTTGCAACCTCTTCACTAAATGTAGACTCCTCTTCTATTATACCTTCTGGTTCTTCTTCTTCAAAACTTTCCTGCACTGCGTCTTCAAGTGAGTCCAACCTCATACACTCTCCCATTTGCTCTGGTGGGTAACTCATGGCCTTGAACACATTGATCGTCATCTTTTTATTGTGTAATCTCAGGGTAAGATATCCTTTTTGTACATCAATGACAGCTCCAGCAGTGGCCAAGAATGGCCTTCCAGGATGATGGAAGCTTTGGCTTCCTCCTGCATGTCAAGCACTACAAAGTCTGCTGGGAAGATAAAATCTTCCACTTTCACCAGCAAATCTTCTACGACGTCATGCGGGAACTTGAACGATCGGTCTGCCAATTGTAAGGCCATCTTTGTTGGTTTAGCTTCCTCAATCTTCATCTTTCTCATCATAGCTACCGACATCAAATTGATGCTGGCTCCTAAGTCACAAAGAGCCTTTTCTACTGTGATTTCCCCTATAATACAAGGGATCTAAAAACTCCCGGGATCCTTCAATTTCTGGGGTAGTTTGTGCTGAATGATAGCACTACATTCTTTGGTTAGTATCACAGTCTCGTTGTTCTTCCAGCTTCTCTTCTTAGTCATGAGCTCCTTCAAGAACTTGGCGTAGAGTGGCATTTGTTCTATTGCTTCAGCAAAGGGTATGTTGATTCTTGAAGATTTCCAAAAATCTCAAAAACTGATTGTCATCCCCTTTCTTCTTTAATTGCTGAGGGTATGGGACTCTTGGGGCGTCTGGCTTTACCACTCCTTCCCCTTTTTGTGAACTCAAAGTGGGAACTCGAGCTTCGTCCTGCTCTTCTTCCTCTTTCTTTGAGTCCTCTTCTTGTGGTTTCTGGGGGGGGGGGGGTTTCCTTCAGTTCCTTCCCACTCCTAAGGGTGATAGCCTGACACTCCTCCCTTTGTGTTGAGCTAGTATTTCTGCGAAGGTTGTAGCTGGAAATTTGCTTGAATAAGTAGCCAATTTGTGTCTCAAGTTTCTTGATGGCAGCATCCTGATTCTGTATATTGGACATCACCTCTTCTCAGAAAGTTTTTCTATCTTGAATCTCTTTGCCTATGCCTTCAAGTAGATTCTCAATCTTTGAAATTCTATCATCCAATGATTATAGATCGTGATTAGAGGTGGAAGGATGAGGTAAGTTATTGTGGTTTTGATATGGATGTGGAGAGGTATTGTTATGGGGGTGTTGATATGGTCTAGATGTGAAATGTTGGTGGGCTGCATTATTGGGATTTGGGTGTCTTTGATCAAGGCTTTGATCTTGTTGATTTCCCAACCCAAAGTTTGGGTGATTCCTCCATCCAGGGTTGTAGGTCTTGGAGTATAGATCATAGTTTTGCCTAGGTGAATTCCCAATATAGTTGGCTTGCTCCTTACTTCCCTCGGCATCTTCATTCACTCCTTCTTGGGTTGTTGATGAAGTGGTGTTTGCTGCTACTTGGTTCCTCTCCATCTTCTTGGTGAGGTCAGCCAGCTGCTGGGTAATGAGCTTGTTCTAAGCCAGCAGAGCATCTACATTGTTTAGCTCCATCACTCCTCTAGTGTTCCCTCTTTCGGAAGCATAGAAGTAGTCGTTCTCTGCTACAGTTTCAATGACATCTATGGCCTCCTCAATGGTCTTCTTCTTGTTTAAAGATCCTCCGAATGAATAGTCTACGGCCTTCTTTGACTCACAAGAGAGCCCTTCATAGAAAATGTGCAGCTGCACCCATTCATTGAACATATCTGGTGGGCACCTCCTTGTTAGGACCTTAAACCTCTCCCATGCTTCATACAGAGTCTCACCATCTTGTTGCCTGAAAGTTTGGACCTCAGCTCTCAGCCTATTGATTCGTTGAGGAGGGTAAAATCTTGCTAAGAATTTGTTCACCACATCTTCCCAATTTGTCAAGCTCTCCTTTGGAAAAGACTCCAGCCACTTGGCTGCCTTATCCTTGAGTGAGAATGGAAATAAGAGCAGTCTATAGGCGTCAGGATGAACACCGTTAGACTTCACTATGTCACATATTCTCAGGAAGGTGGTTAGATGTTGATTGGGGTCTTCTTGGACACTTCCTCCGAACGAACAGTTGTTCTGAACAAGGGTGATGAGCTGTGGTTTTAGTTCAAAATTGTTGGCGTGGATGGTTGGCTTTTGAATGCTACTTCCACAGTTTCCTGGGTTTGAATTGATGTAAGAGCCTAGAACTCTTCTATCCTCCCCAGCATAATTTGTTCGACCTTGTGAGCTTCTTCTTCACGATGGTTTTCCATGTTTTCTTCCATGTTTGGTTCAAAGTATTCCTCAAAGTGTTCCTCCTCTTCTTCAGTACCAACTACACGTTTTTCTCTTGCCTCCCTCCTTAGTCTAAGGAAGGTTCTCTCAGGTTCAGAATCAAAGGAAGTTGAAGCCCCGCTTCTTCTCCCTGTCATACAACAAACAAGTACAAGCAAAGAGAATAGGTGCAGAAAGTGTATCTATCAGAATTACTGTTAGTGTGAGTGATGCAATATATCAAACAGTTAGTGGGTTAGTGGAATGAATGGTAAATAACAAAGAAAAAGTAGGGGGAACGGAAGAAATTAACTAAAACAGAAAGTAAATGACTCAAACAGAAAATTAAATCAAACAAACCAAAAAAATAAAATGCTCAATCTAGTTATCTTCCAATTTAATCATTGTTGATGCACAATCAATCCCCGGCAATGACGCCATAAACTTGATGCACAGAAAACTTGTCTCGCAACAAATTTCCTTCGGCAAGTGTATCGAATTTGTCGTCAAGTAAAAACTCACAATAGAGTGAGGTCGAATCCAACAAGGATTGATTGATCAAGCAACTTTAATTAGATGAATGTTCTAGTTGAGCGAATCAGAATTTGAGTTGAGAATTGCAGAAAATAAAATGGCGGGAAAGTAAATAGAGAAAAAGTAAATGCTAGAATTGGAGAACTGAAAGTAAATGACTGAAAGTAAATTGCAGAATTGTAAATAGGAATGGGGGAATTGCTCATAAAAGTAAATAACAGAAATTAAAGAGAATGGGTAAGATCAGAAATGGGGGTTCATTGGGCTTAGGAGATGTTGCATTCTCTGGATCAATTTTATTTTTATCTCTTCCTCAATTAATGCACTCATTGATCTCCTTGGCAATCTTAAGTGATTGAATTACAATTTCTTGTAATTCAATCTCTCAAATCTTGATCAATAGCCAATTCTTTGGTCAATTGCTCATGAGAAAAGATGAAGTATGGTCACTGATTATACCACATGCATTTCCCAAATCAAGTGTTGAGAGGATTATAGTCACATATCCATCCAAACCCAATTTGGTCCAGCTTGAGAAAACATTTCTAGCATGATCTCTTCATTCCTCTTTCAAGGTTCAGAAGAGATCCAAGTATGAATAGCTTCTTTTCCAAGATAACTACCCAATTGGATGAAGATCGAAAGCTTTCAAGTAAAATCAAGAGAAAAGATAGAAGAAGAATAATGAAAACTAGTATTGATCCATCAAATTACAACAGAGCTCCCTAACCCAATGAAAGGGGTTTAGTTGTTCATAGCTTTGGAAAATGAAAACAAAGATGGAGAATACATGATGAAACTAGAAGAGCAGAGAAAGTAAATACAGAGAGTAGTTCTATGCCCATAGGCTCCCTATATTTTCCAACTCCCAAAATAATTCAAAGCTACTCCTATATATACTACTCTTCTGTTCTTCTAGTTGATTGTTCAAGTCTTGGGTATGGGCCTTTGGATCTTGAGTTTGAAGCAGTTTTCTTTTTCATTGGGCTTAGCTTTACTTGTAGAGAGAAAGTGTGAAGTGGGCAGAGACTTTTAGCTCAAGAAGTTAGTGGTGTTAACGTTCAGTGAAAATGTGGGTTCGAGAACGTTAGTGACAATCACCTTTTTCACTAACGTTCCTCACCAAAGTTAAGAGCCATGTTAACTTCAATGTTAGTGGCACAAACGTTGCCACTATGTCCTTCACACACGTTATTGGGACTCAACTTTCCCAATAACGTTGAGGATTCTCCCCCTTCCCTACGTTAGAGTCCACGTTAACTTAGTTAACGTGGCTCTTTTAATGTAGGCTTGCCAACCTTCGAGAACGTTAGTGACACTTACCATTCACGTTAGAGTCCACGTTAACTAGGTTAACGTGGCTTCTAATGTGGCCATGCTAGCCATCTCCAACGTTAGTGACAAAGTTGAGTGTCACTAACGTTGGCTCATCATTCCCTTATCCACGTTAGCTTCAACGTTAGTGGCACAAACATTGCCACTAACGTTTCCACTATGTCCTTCGCACACGTTATTGGGACTCAACTTTCCCAATAACATTGAGGATTTTCCCCCTTTCCTACGTTAGAGTCCACGTTAACTTAGTTAACGTGGCTCTTTTAACGTAGGCTTGCCAACCTTCGAGAACGTTAGTGACACTTACCATTGTCACTAACGTTTCAATGTGCCCCTAATTCTCACGTTAGAGTCCACGTTAACTAGGTTAACGTGGCTTCTAACGTGGCCATGCTAGCCATCTCCAACGTTAGTGACAAAGTTGAGTGTCACTAACGTTGGCTCATCATTCCCTTATCCACGTTAGCTTCCACGTTAACTAAGTTAACGTGGGAGTTAACGAGGCTCATAGTGGCTTATGTGGGCTCATTCCAATGTTTGTGACATTGTTTGGCACCACTAACGTTGTCGACCACTTTGTCTCTTCACATTAGCTTCCATGTTAACTAGGTTAACGTGGAAGTTAACGTGGCTTATTGTGACTTGGCCAACGTTAGTGATAAAGTTAAATGTCACTAACGTTGGCTTCCCCTTTTCTTCTTAACGTTAGAGGCCACGTTAACTAAGTTAACGTGGCAACTAACGTGGCCACTTATGAGCTTGGTCCAACGTTAGTGATAATGTTAAGTGTCACTAACGTTAGCTCCGTTTCTTTTCTTCCACGTTAGAGTTCACGTTAGCTTAGTTAACGTGACTCTTAACGTGGGCAATGATGGCTTCTAGAGTGTTATTGGCAATGACTTTTCTCATTAACTTTGCAAGTTACTCCCATTCCACGTTAGTGTCAACGTTAGTGTAACTAACATTGCCACTAATGTGGTTCTTCTTTGCTTCCTTTGTCTTGAAATCAAGCAATAAAGTGCGTCAAAGTTCTAGTCCAAGTCATGGGAATTGCAACATCCAATTTGTCATTAAATTCATGCAAAATCCTCATGAAATCATGTAAAGTGCACAATGTATGCTTGGATCAAGATGTAAGTGAATATCTACCCAAAACTAGCTTATTTCCTAAGGAAATGCATGAAACTACCCTAAAAACAGTAAAGAAAAGGTCAGTAAAACTGGCCAAAATGCCCTAGCATCACTCGCATCAAGCATCATTAGGGAATTGCATTTTATCTATAACTATGAGCAACTAAACCTCTCTTGGTTAAGGTTAGGAGCTCTATTTATTTCTATAGATTAGAACTATTGTTCTTCTATTTTAATTTATGTTTGATTCAATTCTAAGGATTATTTTCGTTCTTAATCTTATGAACTGGGTGGAACGAGAGTGTGACCCTTTTCTACATGAATTCTTGTGATTCTCAAGAGAGTTATCTCACTTGAACTTGGTGGGAGTGGAAATAAGATTTCCACACCTAAACTCACCGGCAAGTGTACTGGGTCGCATCAAGTAGTAATTACTCACATGAGTGAGGTCGATCCCACAGGGATTGATGGTTTGAGAAATTTTAGTTAGGTGATGAATTTAGTTAACTAAACAGTTGATGATTTGAGTGAATTGTAATCAACAGAAGCTAAATTGCATGAAAATAAAAGGGAGAAGGAAAATTGAGAGAATCTAAAGTGCAGAAAATATAAATTGAGCTGAAACTTAAAGTGCAAGTAATGTAAAAGAGCTGAAACTTAAATTGCAAGAAAAGTAAATTGCAGAAACTTAAAGTGCAAGAAATGTAAATTGTTGAATCTAAATTGCTGAGAAATGTAAATTGCTTGAAGATTAAAGGGATTTGGGTGCTGGGATTCAGAATTTAACAAGAAAATGTAAATCAAAGCAAATCAGAAAAGTAGAAGATGAAATAAATTTCATAAAATCTAAACAGAAAAGGAAAATTTCTTGAAGGAACAAAACAGATAGAAAACTTAGCTCAATTATAAAATCTGAAAGAGAAATTAAAGATTGAAGAGGAGCAATGAGGTTAGAAAACAAATCTAGATCTTAATTTCTCCCTTGATCAATTAGAAAATAAATTGCAGAAGAAATGTAAATGAAACAACAAATAAAACTCAGATCCAATTCCTCAATTCTCAGAATTATACAGAAGAAAAACAAAGATGAATTTTAGATCAAGAATTGAAACAGAATTCCTTCAACCTCAATCCAAAATTTAAAATAGAAAAGTAGAAGTTGCAGAGAATGAAAACAGAAAGCTAAATTTAGATCCAATTCTCAGAACAATTGAGAAGATAGGTAAAAGATGATTCTTAGAATTTAGAATCAATGAAGCTCTTCAATCTCAATTCAAATTCCAAGAACAGATAGCAGAAGATGCAGAAGAAAATGAAAAGCAAAGCTAAAAACTAAAATTGAGCTTAAAAGGTAAAATTGAAAAGTGAGCAAAAGGTAAAACTAAAATTGAAAGAAAAGTTCTCTGCAAATCAAACTAACTCCTATTTATACACTTTCTAATTTTGATCTTCAGACTTGGAGTGGGCTTTTCAAAATTGGTGAAGAGGTGGGTCCAAATTGGTTTTTTTGATTGAAAACTGGACCATGGGACATCTCTAGGGGAACGCTCAGTCAAGTAAGCAAACGTAGCGCTACCTTCTTTATATTTTCCTTGTGCCAAGCTCGTGCCCAGCCTTGCCCAGTCATAGCGCTCAGTTAGGAAATCTAACGTAGCGCACCTTGCTTGGATGGTGTACCCCTCTTCGAATCTTGGTGGATTCATTTGTGCCAATTCCCTTGTGAAGTATAGCGCTCAGTTAAGAGCTTGAACGCAGTGCTTCTTTGCTTGCACAAGGTCCCCAATTGGAACCTTGCTTGTTTCATTTTGGGATCAATTTCCTTGTGAAGCATTGGCGCTCAGTGAGTTGCACAAACGTAGTGCCCTTCTTTGCTTGCCTTGGTATATGGTTCGATTTCTAGCTGCCCCATTTCTTGATATCGCGCCTTGATTTTCTTTTTGAGGAGCCACGATAAAGTTAACTAAGTTAACTGAGCGCTATGCTTTTGCCTTGTAAATTTTGGTTCCCTTGGGCGCTTAGTGAAATGAACCAACGAAGCATCCTTGGCCTTGTGCCTTGGCTTTGTTGCTTTGATGTGCCCCTCTTTCTCTAGCACTCAATTAAAGAGCGCTGCACTCAATCTTTGAGTGCTATGGCCTTGATTGATTTGGTTGTCCTTTGCTCCTTTGGTGAATGCCACGCTTTTCATGGGCCACGCTTGGTTGAGCAACGCTTTCCTTGTTTCTTTCTTTTCTTCACCTACAAGTAACCAAAACAACCAATCAAAGCATCACCAAATTTACAAGGTTTATAAATCATTCAAAAACCAACTAATTCTAGCTTAAACCTCATGATTTTGTGTTAAATAAAGGATGGTTGATTGATTTAACATAATCATGCAAACCTTCTCCAAATCACTTACTTATAATGCAAGAAAGTGCATAAAACCTAATGAAACAAGTGAAAAATGCTTGAAAAGCTAGCATAAGATTACTTGTCATCACAACACCAAACTTAAAGCTTGCTTGTCCCGAAGCAAGCACTAATCATAAGAAGAAATGAAATGAAACAGAGAAGCATGCATGTCCTTATTCATCAGATAATTGAACTTGATTCATGGGGTTTTATGCAGACAAATGCAGCTCACTTATTACTTTGCTGATAGATATGAAATGTTTCCTCAAAGGTTCACTAGAGTTGTGAGGAACGAAACTCTTGCGCGATCTAGAATTTTCAAAAATAAAATCACGTTGTAGGTATAGCTTCTAGACCGACAAGAATTCCCTTCGTACAAAAGTTTGGTTGTCACAAGTAACAAAATCCAATAAAATTTATAACCGAAGTATTTAAACCTCGGGTCATTTCTCAAGGAATTGCAGGGAAGTATGATTTATTATTGGTTATGGAAAAGGGTATATTTGGGTTTTTGAAATAGGGAACAGGAAAATAAATTGGCAGGAAATTAAATTAATAACTAGAAAAACTCTTGGCAAGGTATGAGAACTGGAAATTCCATCCTAGTTATCCTTATCACATGTGATGAGAATTGTTTATTGGAGAAATCCTAATTCTAAAACCTAAGAGAGAGGAGAGAGCCTCTATCTCTAGAAAACTACATCTAAAACCTAAAATTGTGAATATGAATGTTGTTCGAATGAATGGATTGATTCCCCCACTTTATAGCCTCTGATGACTTGCATCATCTACCCTTCCTTCTTGCATAAAGAGGACCATAAAAGAGCTTAAATCTCACTTGATCACTGAAATTTATGCAGTATTTAATGAATATTACGGTACATTACTTTGAGATGAGTTGTGCTGAATTTCAGGTGAAAAAGACATCAAAAATGGGAAGAAAGCAACAAAGAAGATGGGCGTATAAAACTGGCGTGCCACTTGGAGCAAACGTCACAAAAAATGTACTGGCATGGCACGCCAGGAGCTAGGTATGGCACGCCAGTACTGAAATCCAAAAGGGAGTCTCAAGCATTCACATGGGCGTGGCACGCCAGGGACTGGGTGTAGCACGCTAGTACAAAGTTCCAGAGAGCAACAATGGAGGACACTAAAGGAGTGTGGCACGCCAGGTTGGGCATGGCACGCCTAACCCATCACCTATTACGGGTGTGCCACTTGAGCCAAGGGGCGTGGCATGCCAACTCATCACTCCAGGAGGAACCATCACTATGGCGTGCCACTTGGTATTGAAGGCGTGGCACGCCAGCTCCAAAAAGTCACTTAGGCGTGCCACTTGAGGAACTAGGCGTGGCACGCTGATAGGAGAATCTTTACCGGTTCGGAATTCCACAAAGTATTTCTGTTGTTAGTATAGTCCAAACCGATAGTCAATCCTCAAATTAAATTAAATTTGGTTGTCACATGTAACAAACTCCAAATAAGAATTAACCAAAGTATTTAAACTCCGGGTCATCTCACAAGGAATTGCAATGAAGTGCTCAATTATTGGCTATGAAGGAATAAAGGGCTTTGATTTTATATTTTTTGCAAGAAAATAAATGACAAGAAAGTAAA
The DNA here is from genome assembly GCF_003086295.3 of Arachis hypogaea. Classification (NCBI taxonomy): domain Eukaryota; kingdom Viridiplantae; phylum Streptophyta; class Magnoliopsida; order Fabales; family Fabaceae; genus Arachis; species Arachis hypogaea. The sequence continues at coordinate 51,035,786 of NC_092049.1, forward strand.
ATAATAAGAACTAATAAAATAAAGGAAAGAACTAGCAATCGTGATCTTTCATTCCTTGGTAACGGCGCTAAAAAGTTAATACGCACGTTCATAATCTTAATTCTTCACGATCTCGCACAACTAACTAGCAAGTGCACTGGGTCGTCCAAGTAATAAACCTTACGTGAGTAAGGGTCGATCCCACGGAGATTGTCGGCTTGAAGCAAGCTATGGTTACCTTGTAAATCTCAGTCAGGCAGATTCAAATGGTTATAGAGTTTTAATAATTAAAAGATAAACAAAACGTAAAATAGGATAGAAATACTTATGTAATTCATTGGTGAGAATTTCAGATAAGCGTATAGAGATGCTTTTGTTCTTCTTGAACCTCTACTTTCCTGCTGTCCTCATCCAATCATTCCTACTCCTTTCCATGGCAAGCATTATGTAGGGCATCACCGTCGTCAATGGCTACATCCCATCCTCATAGTGAAAATGGTCCAAAATGCGCTGTCACCGCACGGCTATTCTTCTGTCGGCTCTCGATCATACTAGAATAGGATTCAGTAATCCTTTTGCGTCTGTCACTACGCCCAGCACTCGCGAGTTTGAAGCTCGTCACAGTCATCCCTTCCCGGATCCTACTCGGAATACCACAGACAAGGTTTAGACTTTCCGGATCTCAAGAATGGCCGCCAATAATTCTAGCTTATAACACGATGACTCTGATCTCATGGAATGGAAGGCTTGGTTGTCAGGCGAGGCAACCATGCGTCATGAACCAGGAGGCTAAGAGATATGCACTTAAGCTATTGCAAGTAGAACGGAAGTGGTTGTCAGGCACGCGTTCATAGGTGAGAATGATGATGAGTGTCACGGATCATCACCTTCCTCAGGTTGAAGAACAATTGTATATCTTAGATAAGTAATAGGCTTGAATTGAATAGAGAAACAATAGTACTTTGCATTAATTTACGAGGAACAGCAGAGCTCCACACCTTAATCTATGGTGTGTAGAAACTCTACCATTGAAAATACATAAGTGATAATAGGGTAGACATGGCCGAGTGGCCAGCCTCCCATGGAGGTCTAGAACGTAAAAGTTACATAATGTGTTCCAGAGATGTGAAATAAGTCACTAAAAGTAGTTTGTATACTAAACTAGTAACTAGGGTTTACATAAATGAGTAAATGATGCAGAAATCTACTTCTGGGGCCCACTTGGTGTGTGCTTGGGCTGAGCGTTGAAGCTTTCACGTGTAGAGGTCTTCCGTGGAGTAGAACGCCAGTTTGTAACCTGTTTCTGGCGTTTAACTCCAGAATAGGGCAGAGAGCTGGTGTTGAACGCCAGTTTGTGTCATCTAAACTCCGGCAAAGTTTGGACTATTATATATTGCTGGAAAGCCCTAGATATCTACTTTTCAACGCAATTGAGAGCTCGCCATTTGGACTCTTGTAGCTCCAAAAAATCCACTTTGAATGCAGGGAGGTAAGAATCCAACAGCATCTGCAGTCCTTCTTCAACCTCTGAATCTGATTTTTGCTCAAGTCCCTCAATTTCAGCCAGAAATTACCTCAAATCGCAGAAAAACACACAAACTCATAGTAAGGTCCAGAAATGTGATTTTTATTTAAAAACTAATAAAATATACTAAAAACTAATCAAATCATACTAAAAACTATGTAAAAACAATGCCAAAAGGCGTATAAATTATCTGCTCATCACAACACCAAACTTAAATTGTTGCTTGTCCCCAAGCAACTGAAAATCAAATAGGATAAAAAGAATAGAATATACTATAAATTCCAAAATATCAATGAAACTTAGCTCCAATCAGATGAGCGGGACTAGTAGCTTTTTGCCTCTTGAATAGTTTTGGCATCTCACTTTATCCTTTGAAGTTTAGAATGATTGGCATCTATAGGAACTTAGAATTTAGATAGTATTATTGATTCTCCTAGTTCAGTATGTTGATTCTTGAACACAGCTACTTTATGAGTCTTGGTCGTGGCCCTAAGTACTTTGTTTTCCAGTATTACCACCGGATACATAAATGCCACAGACACATAACTGGGCGAACCTTTTCAGATTATGACTCAGCTTTGCTACAGTCCCTAATTAGAGGTGTCCAGGGTTCTTAAGCACACTCTTTTTTTGCTTTGGACCTTGACTTTAACCGCTCAGTCTCAAGTTTTCACTTGACACCTTCACGCCACAAGCACATAGTTAGGGACAGCTTGGTTTAGCCGCTTAGGCCAGGATTTTATTCCTTTAGGCCCTCCTATCCATTCATGCTCAAAGCCTTGAATCCTTTTTATTACCCTTGCCTTTTGGTTTTAAGGGCTATTGGCTTTTTGCTCTTGCCTTTTGGTTTTAAGAGCTTTTGGCTTTTTCTGCTTGCTTTTTCTTTTTCTTTCTTTTTTTTTCGCTATTTTTTTTTCTTTTTTTTTTTCTGCAGGCTTTTGTATTCACTGTTTTTTCTTGCTTCAAGAATCAATTTTTATGATTTTTCAGATTATCAATAACATTTCTCCTTTTTCATCATTCTTTCAAGAGCCAACATATTTAACATTCATAAACAACAATATCAAAAGACATATGCATTGTTCAAGCATTCATTCAGAAAACAAAAAGTATTGTCACCACATCAAAATAATTAAACTAGTTTCAAGGATGAATTCGAAACCATCTACTTCTTGTTCTTTTGTAATTAAAACAGTTTTCATTTAAGAGAGGTGATGAATTCATAGGACATTCATAGATTTAAGACATAGACACTTAAACACTAATGATCATATAGTAAAGACACAAACATAAATAAAACATAAAGCATAGTAAACGAAAAATAGGAAAATAAGAACAAGGAGATTAAGGAACGGGTCTACCTCAGTGAGGGCGGCGTCTTCCTCTTCTTGAAGAACCAATGGTGCTCTTGAGCTCATCTATGTCTCTTCCTTGTCTTTGTTGCTCCTCCCTCATAGCTCTTTGATCTTCTCTAATCTCATGGAGGATAATGGAGTGCTCTTGGTGCTCCATCCTTAGTTGTCCCATGTTGGAGCTTAATTCTCCTAGGGACGTGTTGATTTGCTCCCAATAGTTCTGTGGAGGAAAGTGCATTCCCTGAGGCATCTTCGGGATTTCATGGTGAGAAATTCCCTCATGCTCTTGTTGAGGTCTATGCTCTCTTGTTTGCTCCATCCTCTTCTTAGTGATGGGCTTGTCCTCTTCAATGAGGATGTTTCCCCCTATGTCAACTCCAGCCAAATTACAGAGGTGACAAATGAGGTGAGGAAAGGCTAACCTTGCCAAAGTGGAAGACTTATCAGCCACCTTATAGAGTTCTTGAGGTATAATCTCATGAACTTCCACTTCCTCACCAATCATGATACTATGGATCATGATGGCCCGGTCTATAGTAACTTCAGACCGGTTGCTAGTAGGAATGATTGGGCGTTGAATAAACTCCAACCATCCTCTAGCTATAGGCTTAAGGTCCAATCTTCTCAATTGAACCGGCTTGCCTCTTGAGTCAACTTTCCATTGAGCTCCTTCCACACATATGTCCATGAAGACTTGGTCCAACCTTTGATCAAAGTTGACCCTTCTAGTGTAGGGGCATGCGTTTTCTTGCATCATTGGCAAGTTGAACGCCAGCCTTACATTTTCCGGACTGAAATCTAAGTATTTCCCCCGAACCATGGTAAGCCAATTCTTTGGATTCGGGTTCACACTTTGATCATGGTTCCTAGTGATGCATGCGTTTGCATTGAACTCATGAACCGTTAAGATCCTGACTTGTTGAATAGGATTAGAGAGAACTTCCCATCCTCTTCTTCTAATCTCTTGTCGGATCTCCGGATATTTGCTATTTTTGAGCTTGAAAGGAACCTTAGGGATCACTTTCTTTTTGGCCACAACTTCATAGAAGTGGTCTTCATGGACCTTTGAGATGAATCTCTCCATCTCCCATGACTCAGAGGTGGAAGCAATTGCCTTCCCTTTCATCTTTCTTGAGGTTTCTCTGGCCTTAGGTGCCATTAATGGTTATGGAAAAATAAAAAGCAATGCTTTTACCACACCAAACTTATAATGTTTGCTCGTCCCTGAGGAAAAGAAGAAGGAAAGAAGGAGGAGAGGAAGAAAAATGGAGGAGAGAGAGAGAGGTGTGTATTCGGTCAAGGGGAGAAGAAAGGGTTGTGTTGTGTGAAAATGAAGAAGGAATGAGGGTATTATATAGGAGTGGGGGAGGGTTTAGGGTTCGGCCATTAGGGTTGGGTTTGGGAGGAAAATGAGTTTGAATTTTGGAGGTAGGTGGGGTTTTTGGGGAAGAGAGGATGGATGTGAGTGGTGAAGAGGTATTTGTGGAAGAGAGTTATGAAAAGGGGTGAAGAGAAGAGAAGAAAATGTGGGGATCCTGTGGGGCCCACAGATCCTGTGGGAATCCTGTGGGGTCCACAGATCTAGTAGGGTCAAGGACTTAACATTCCTACTCCAATTAGGCGTGTAAAATGCCCTTAGCATGCATGTTCGGCGTTAAACGCCAACTTGCTGCTTGTTTTTTGCGTTAAACGCCCAAATGTAGCCTGTTTATGGCGTTTAACTCCACTTCCATGCTCTGTTTTGGCGTTAAATGCCAGTCTAGTGCTTGTTTCTGGCGTTTAACGCCAGCTTGATGCTTCTTTCTGGCGTTAAACGCTAGTTTGATGCTTCTGGGTAACGGCGCTAAAAACTTAATATGCACATTCATAATCTTAATTCTTCACAATCTCGCACAACTAACCAGCAAGTGCACTGGGTCGTCCAAGTAATAAACCTTACGTGAGTAAGGGTCGATCCCACAGAGATTGTCGGCTTGAAGCAAGCTATGGTCACCATGTAAATCTCAGTCAGGCAGATTCAAATGGTTATAGAGTTTTAATAATTAAAAGATAAACAAAACGTAAAATAGGATAGAAATACTTATGTAATTCATTGGTGAGAATTTCATATAAGCGTAGAGAGATGCTTTTGTTCCTCCTGAACCTCTACTTTCCTGCTGTCTTCATCCAAACATTCCTACTCCTTTCCATGGCAAGCATTGTGTAGGGCATCACCGTCGTCAATGGCTACATCCCATCCTCACAGTGAAAATGGTCCAAAATGCGTTGTCACCACACGGCTATTCATCTGTCGGTTCTCAATCATACTGGAATAGGATTCAGTAATCCTTTTGCGTCTGTCACTACGCCCAGCACTCGCGAGTTTGAAGCTCGTCACTGCCATCCCTTCCCGGATCCTACTCGGAATACCACAGATAAGGTTTAGACTTTCTGGATCTCAAGAATGGCCGCCAATAATTCTAGCCTATCCCACGAAGACTCTGATCTCATGGAATGGAAGGCTCGGTTGTCAGGTGAGGCAACCATGCGTCATGAACCAGGAGGCTAAGAGATATGCACTTAAGCTCTTGCAAGTAGAACGGAAGTGGTTGTCAGGCACGCGTTCGTAGGTGAGAATGATGATGAGTGTCACGGATCATCACCTTCCTCAGGTTGAAGAACAAGTCTATATCTTAGATAAGAAATAGGCTTTAATTGAATAGAGAAACAATAGTACTTTGCATTAATTTATGCGGAACAGCAGAGCTCCACACCTTAATCTATGGTGTGTAGAAACTCTACCGTTGAAAATACATAAGTGATAATAGGGTAGACATGGCCGAGTGGCCAGCCTCCCATGGAGGTCTAGAACGTAAAAGTTACATAATGTGTTCTAGAGATGTGAAATAAGTCACTAAAAGTAGTTTTTATACTAAACTAGTAACTAGGGTTTACAGAAATAAGTAAATAATGCAAAAATCTACTTCCAGGGCCCACTTGGTGTGTGCTTGGGCTGAGCATTGAAGCTTTCACGTGTAGAAATATTCCTTGAAGTTGAACGCCAGTTTGTAACCTGTTTCTGGCATTTAACTCTGCTTTGCAACCTGTTTCTGGCGTTTAACTCTAGAATAGGGCAGAGAGCTGGCGTTGAATGCCAGTTTGAATCGTCTAAACTCGGGCAAAGTACGAACTATTATATATTGGTGGAAAGCCCTGGATGTCTAATTTCCAACGCAATTGAGATCGCGTTATTTGGACTCCTGTAGCTCCAGAAAATTCACTTTGAATGCAGGGAGGTCAGAATCCAACAGCATCTACAGTCCTTCTTCAACCTCTGAATCTGATTTTTGCTCAAGTCCCTCAATTTCAGTCAGAAGTTACCTAAGATCACAGAAAAACACACAAACTCATAGTAAAGTCCAGAAATGTGATTTTTATTTAAAAGCTAATAAAAATATACTAAAAACTAATCAAATCATACTAAAAACTATGTAAAAACAATGACAAAAAGCGTATAAATTATCCGCTCATCATCTCTATATCAAACATGGACAATTATGAGGTACCAACCCACTAAGTCTACTTCTCAAAAGCCTTGAGTACGTATTGTCTACTCTTAGGCTTGAAGTACGTTAAATAGGTTTGATCACATCAACCCATAATTTCCAACATATCTACTAATTAGATTAGTAGTGGGTTATTGTCAATGGATATCAAATTGATCACCAAGGGTTCTCAAATCACCAATTCAATGAGATCCAATGACTCAAGGTCACTCAATCCCCTTAGCCTAGGCCAAGAGTAAAGAAAACTACTCAAAAACTAGTGTAAACATTTTATCAAACACCTAGAGTGCAATAAGAGTAAACATCACAAAATGCAAGAATTAATAAAACCCATAACTAATACAAGCAAGAAATCAATAATAGCAAGCAAGATCAACATAAAAGAAACATAGAAACATGAAATTGCATTAAAGGAAATCAAGATCCAACAATTGTTCATCAACACAAAAGAGAGAAAAATAAGAAATTAACAAGAGAAACTAGAAGAACAAAGGTGTAATAACAAGAAATTAAGAAGGAAGAATAAATCAAAACAAGAATTGAAAATTGGATCTAAGAAAATTAAATCTAAACTACCCTAAATTCTAGAGAAAAAGGGGAACTTCTCTCTCTAGAATTCTAACCTAAAACATGATGAAAACTCAACTATGACTACTTGGTTCATTCCCTCCTCAATCCTTGGGTTCAATAGCATCAGAAATGAGTTGGATTGGACCCAAAATGAGCTAGAAATCGCCCCCAACGAGTTGCTTAAAGTGGACCCACGCTGCTCCATCAGCGTGCATGCATACATGGCGTATGCGCGCCCTTATATGTCAGGCAACTGTGGTAAATTTTATATCATTTTGAAGCCCCTGATGTTAGATTTCCAACACAACTAGAACTACCTCATTTGGACCTCTGTAGCTCAATTTATGGTCGATTGAATGCGAAGAGGTCAGGCTTGATAGCTTTACGGTTCCTTCATTTCTTCATGAGTTCTCCCACTTTGCATGCTTTTCTCTTCACTTCTTCCATCCAATACTTGCCTTATGAACTTGAAATCACTTAACAAACACATCAAGGCATCGATTGGAATTAAAGTTAATTAAAATCACCAATTTTAGGGCCTAAAAAGAATGTTTTCACATTTTAGCACAAATCAAGGGAGAATTGCAAAACCATGCTATTTCATTGAATAAATGTGAGAAAAGTTGATAAAATCTCCAAAATTAAGCACAAGATAAATCACAAAATCAGAGTTTATCACACGCCAAGCTTGAGAAGTCCACAATTGTAAGGGCATGCCACTTGAGCAGCATGGCGTGGCACGCTGGTACTAAATCCCAGAGAAGGGCCTGAAGGCCAATGAAGTTTGGGTGTGCCACTTGAGGTCGAAGGCGTGGCACGCCAGGCTCTCAATCTCACTTAGACGTGGCACTTGAGCGACCAGGCTTGGCATGCTAATGCACAAAGAGTCCAAAGCAAGGGCTGGGCGTGCCACTTGGTATTGAAGGCGTGGCACGCTAGTCCAAGAATCTCACTATGGCGTGCCACTTGAGTGCTGGGCGTGGCACAGTGGTACAAGTTTCCAGAAAGGATGAAGGAGGCCAAATACATGGGCGTGCCACTTGGTGTCGAGGGCATGGCATGCCATTCACTATTCCTCACTTGGGCGTGCCACTTGAACCCCAGGCATGGCACACCAGTGTAATTCAGGAAGCAAAATCCATTGGGGCGTGCCACTTGAGTTCGTGGCATGGCACGCCAAACAGAAGAATCACTTGCTTACAAAGGGCGTGGCACGCTAGACCTTGGGCATCCACACTAGTTCAACTTTCCAGAGAGCTTGTTTAAGCGTGCAGCAAAGGCGTGGCACGCCAGACCTTGGGCGTGCCACGCAAGTTCAAGTCTCCAGAAGCAAAAAAAGGAGGAAAGAGGCTAGGGCGTGCCACTTAAGCTCGAAGGCGTGGCACGCCAGGCTACATGGGTATTAAAAGGACCTGGGCGTGCCACTTGAGCTCGAAGGCGTGGCACGCCATGGATGTCATTGAAGAAGTGCGTGCCACTTGAGGGACTGGGCATGGCACGCCAAGCCAGAATTGGAGGAGCACGTGACATACCACTGAAGCGCCAGCCACACGCCAGCTGGGAAGTCACGCTTATTGAGTTTCTTTTTCCTCTAAATTGTTCCTTTTTCACTTTTGTAATTCTTTTATTTTGAGAGCTAGGAGTAGTATAAATACCTCCAAGAAGTATTGAAAAAGGGGTTAAGCAGTTAGAGAGACTAGTTTTAGATTCACTTTTACACTTCATCATCTTCTTTACTTTTGAGTACTTTTCTTTGAGCTATGAGTAGCGAAATTCCCTCTCATTGAGAGAGGGAGCTCTGTTGTACTTGATGGATTGATGATAGTGAAATTCTTCTTCTCTTCATCTTCTCTTTGATTTGCTATAAGGAATTTCATTTTTAATGCTTAGTGTTCAATTATCTTGGAAAAGAGATTAATGCAAAATGGGTTTTATGGGAACCTTGGGAAAGGAAACATGAAACCATGCTTGAAATCCCTTCTCACACTTGAGTAGGATCTGGGATTTGGTGTTTGGATATGGTGACATCTAAACCTCCCTCTACTTGGACCTATAATGATGTGTGGTATAATCAAGGACCAAGCATATCTCTCTTCATGAAAAATTAGACCAAGGAATTGGCTATTGATCAAGGTCTGAGAGATTGAGTCACCAAGGAATTGGGGCTTAATCAATCATGATTGCCAAGAGGTCAATGAGTTGCATGATTGAAGAGGATATAAGCTGGAATTGATCCAAAGAGACAACATCTCCTGATCTCAATGAATTTTTCCATTCTTATCTACCACTTTCTTTATAGCTTGCTTTTACATTCTGCAATTCCCCATTCCCATTTACAATTAAGTCATTTATGATTCTGCACTCTACATTCTGCCATTTCCATTTCTATACTTTTTTGCTTTCCTTTACATTTTAGCCATTTACAATTCTGTCATTTATAATTCTGCAATCACAATCTATCTGTCCACTTGACTAATTCATCAATTGATTAACACTGCTCAAATTTACCAATCTCTGTGGATACGATCACACTCCTCTGTGGGTTATTACTTGACGATAATTTTGGTGCGCTTGCCAAAAGAACAAATTCACCATTTTTGAATGGGGTGTGAATTCAGAAATCATCAGCCTCTAATATGTATTTTCTAGGCCAAAAACCGGGTCAAAAATAGCCTAGAAATCACCCTCAGTGATTTCTGGTACGTCCAGCACGCGGAAAAGTCACGCGTGAGCGTCGTCCATGCGTGATCGTGGATTGGATTTTTGCCAGGTCACTCGTGTGCGTGATCCACGCGTGCATGTCGCCTATATTTGGTGCAGCTATGGCAAATTATACATCGTTGTGAAGCCCCAGATGTTAGCTTTCCAACGCAACTGGAACCGCATCATTTGGACTTCTGAAGCTCAAGTTATGATCGATTTAGTGTCAGGTGGTTAGGCTAGATAGCTTTAGCAATTCCTTCAGTTTCTTGTATTCCTTCCAATTTTGCATGCTTCCTTTCCATCCTCTAAGCCATTCCTGCCCTATAAACTCTGAAATCACTTAACGCACATATCACAGCATCGAATGGTAATAAGAGAGGATTAATATTAGCAAATATAAGGCCAAAGAAGCATGTTTTCAATCATAGCACAAAATCAGGAAGGAAAACGTAAAACCATGCAAATTTGTATGAATAAGTGTGCAAAGACTTGATAAAAACCAGTCAATTGAGCACAAGATAAACCATAAAATAGTGGTTTATCAAGTTGCTACTATAATGCCTTGCTTTTGATTGATCCCTCTTAGCTTTTTCTTTCTTTCCTTTGCTTATAAAGCTTATTCTTTAACGAAGGCTTGGTGGCAAATGTTGCAGCAGCCTTTTGGCTCAATTTCGCTCAACACTTCTTCACCACAGACACATGGCTCATAAATTTCTTCATAGGAACATTGATGCCCAGCATCTCTTTGGATCACTAAATGCTTTGTAGCTAGGTTGCTCATGATAGTGGACTTTCGGTTGGCAATCCCAAATCAGTTGATCCAAGTTGCCATGTTTTGAAATACTCCTCAGAACCTACATGTCCAAGCATATCCTAGTACAAAAACATCACAGGCATATGTCATAGGGTCCAACCTATTGGTGTCTAGCCTTATTGTTTGTTTCTTTGCCAAATCTTGGCTTTTCTATTTCTTTTCTTCTTATTTTGCTTCATTCTCAAGGGACATTCATTGATGAAAGGCTTTATGACAGCAACTTGGTTCCCACTACAAAGAACATCTTATTATGAAGTATTTATTATTGAGCTAATCATTAAATCAAACAAGCACCACCACTGAATTTCATTCTAATTTCTACAACATTGGACAATCACTTTCTTGTTTCAAACATTTTTCTTTTATTTATGCAGAAGAGAACAAAACATAATTTAAGCTAATGAGTTATGACAAGCATAATACAGATCACTTGTAAGAGAACTACTCAGAACATGAAAGTGTAAAACATAAAGCATTTGGAGGCATCTCATGTTTCAAATATACATCTTCCTTATTTAATTTTAAAAAGGAAACATGAAAGAAACTCCACCACCTCCTAGTTGTCATGCTCCTTACTCCTGCTTGATTCCCCTTTCCTCTTCCTCTTCATGGTTGCATCCTGAGGTTCTTCAACAGGGCATCGTCGATCCCAGATAGGGTCTATAAGACCTGAGAGTCCAGCTTCCTCTAACCCACGTTGCATGTGTGCTGTATGTTTCTTGGTTCTTGCTCTCTTCTAGTCTACTAACTCTTGGCATTGCTCAAATGGCTTGATCTGTGGGTCCAATGCTGGCATGCTGTGGACCAAGTAATCCAACTTTGATTGGGTGTCTATATCATACTCCATTCTATCATAGTGCCTATGCTCTCCAATGGTATGATATATGTTCTTTCACTGATATAAATTTTGAGTGTATTCTCCATATTTGGCTTGCCTCAGAAACAATCCTTCATGTGACCTTTGAAATTCTGTTGATTGTTCCCTTTGCCCATCAAGAATCTTTGTTTGAAATTCTTTTTGTTGAGCCATCATTTGTTGCTACCATGTCTCTTGCCGTTCCATCATTTGGCATTGCCAGTTCTCTTGTTGCTCTTGATCTTTCATATACTGCTCCTATTGTTGCAAGTATAGTTCATGTTGCCTCAAATATTGCTCCTCTGCTCTCATGTGTTGTTGAGACATTTCTTCAATGGCTCTTTGGAATTAGCTCATGTCAATTGCACCAGGAGCTTGTTCTCCCTCTTCTTGTGGCCTTCTTCTTCCTTGGGATCATCTTTCCTCTTGATTGTCATCATCAGTAGCACCTTCCATGCTTCTCCTTGTGATTCCCCTGCCTCATTTTACCTTTTCTGTATCTTTATCTTCAAAGAGCACCCCAGCCCTGTTGCACAGCCTCAGAATGGTGCTTGGGTGACCAAGCCTACTTGATTTGCTTGTGCTCTCGGCCATCTCTTGAATGCTGTCTGCTATGAACTGTGATAGGTTGATTTCTCCTCCCTTTAAGATGCAATATGTCAGGATAGCTCGCTGGATTGTGACTTCTGAGGTGTTTGCAATAGGGAGTATAGACCTCCTCACTATCTCATACCACCCTTTGGCCTCTGGTATGAGATGCATTCTTTTCAAATGGCTTGGAGCTCCCTCTGAGTCCCTTTCCCAGTCTCCATCTTCAAAGCATAACCCATGTAGTATCTCATCAGGGTCATTCTCACCCTGCAATCTTTCCTCAAAGCTAAGCTCTCCATAGGTTATTACTCTCAACTGTAGGACCCTCATGGTTGATGATGGACTAAAATCTACCTCGACACCCCTAACATAGCTCTCATAAGGAGGGCTGTCCTGGCTTTCCATCACCGCATTTGTATAGAATTCTCTTATCATGACTGCACTAATGTCTGTTAAAGGTTCACACAAAAGTTCCCACCTCATTTCCTTGGTAATTCTTCTCATGATTGGATACTCTCCACCCCTCAGTCTAGACCCCATTTCTGGAATGACATGCTTTGATTCCATGAGCCTATGATACCTTGATTCATGAAACTGAGATTTAAACCTCTTTGTATCATAGGTGGGTGGTTCGGCCACTATTGGTTCCTTTCTTTTCCTCCTTCTAGAACTTGAGGAAGCCATATATTTGAAAAGAATGGAGAAGAAAAGATGAACTTGGGTTAAGGCACGGTGTTGTTATGAAAGGATGGGAGGTAAGTTGATGTTGGGTATTTTGTGTTGTCTTTGGGCAAAAAGGGGTTGCTGTATCGTGTTTGTGGTAAAGGCGTGAGTGAAACAAAAGCAAATAGATGAGGAAGTCTTGTATGAGGAGAGAAGGGATATGTGAGCTAGGAAGTGTCACCACCTATTTATAGTCAAAGCATAAATCTTTGAACAAAATCATAAGTGAGGAAAGCTTTCCGGTTAGGCAAATGAAGGGTGAAGATTGAGCAAAATATTGTGGGGAGCTCATAGCATGGACGGCTTGCATGCATAGTTGAAGGTTGACAAGGATTTCTCCCCCATTGGATGCATGTGGTTCGGCCTCCAAGGGTTCAAAGCATGCAGATTTTGTTTCCCAAGAGAGCACACTTCTCTAAGCACATGTGACCCTCATTTTTGCCTTGTCATGACCGTTCTTGCTCCCTTTCTTTGTCTCCTTCTCAATCTTCTTTGTCCTGCAAAATTAAGTCAAAGCAATGGTAAGCATTGGAATAAATTTTGGTACGGTGGTGTGGTGATGAGTAACAAAGAAAGACAATTCTACATGTTCCTTATTTAAATGACCAATCATGTTCCTTAGATTTTGAACAAAGATTTGGTGGACACCAGACTTGTTCTCTGTTAAGGGATCCATGTAAAACTCAATGAGTATCTACCACAATTGGCACATTCATTATAAAGAACATTTTATTTCTTACTATGATACCATAAGCTAAAAAAAATATGAAGCAATGTATGATCCATTTGTTCATAAATTTGATCCCATGAACAAAAATAATTTTTCTAAAATTCTCTCCATATGTAAACACCAAACTTAATGTTTGGCTATACACTCCATCAAAATGAGTAAGCATATATCCTAAGAAAGCTTGAGAAGCTATTTTGGAGTGCCTTCAGGCACACCAAACTTAGAAGTCTAGCATATGCTTCAAGATAATGTATGCGATTATCAAATATACTCATGAGAACTCAAATTCATGCTAGAAGGACCATTGATTATTGAAATTAAAACCAAAGCCAGAATATTAAATCATGGGTTGCCTCCCATGGAGCGCTCTTTTATTGTCACTAGCTTGACATTGGACCCTTATTAGGGTGGTTGATGATTGTGATGTCTCAGTTTGTCTCCTCTCACAGTAAGCTTCCTTCCAGTGCCTTGATGTTCAATCTCTGCATGCTCTAGTGAGAGTATCCTGTTGATAGTGTAGTAATCATCAAATTATCCACCCTTTTGGACTCTTTTTCTTGCTTTCTTCCCCTTTTTTGGTGATTCTTCTCCTTTGACATTGGGCTGTGTTTTGGAATATGTCTTCTTAGTGGCTAACACCTCACTTCCTTCTTGCTTTCTCTCATCATTCTTTAGAGTCCCATTCTCCTTTTGTCCTGCTTTGCTGCTTGTCTCTTGCTCTGGAAGAGAATTAATGAGTGTCTTGTTGGTTTATTCCTTCCACTGCAAGTCTTCTTTGTCAACTTCCATGCATTTTTCCTTTTCATCATTATGCTGTGCTTCTGAAAAAACATTCAGAGTGATGCTTTCATCATGTACCCTTAGGGTCAACTCTCCTTCTTCAACATCTATGATGGCCCTTGCTGTGGCCAAGAAGGGTCTTCCCAAGATAATAAAGTCATTCCCTTCTTCTCCTAGATCCAGGATCACAAAGTCTGCTGGGAATATGAATGTCCCTACTTGGACCAGAAGATTCTCAATCACTCCTCTGGGAAATGCCAATGATTTGTCCACGAGCTCTAGTGACATTTGTGTGGGCTTTACTTCTTCTATGCATAGCCTTCTCATCATAGAATAGGGAATTAAATTGATGCTTGCTCCTAAGTCACATAGTGCTTTTTTTATGGTCATATTATCAATGGTGCAAGGTAAGAAGAAGCTCCCAGGGTCTTGGAGTTTTGGAGGGAGCCCTTTTCGGATCACTGCACTGCATTTTTGTGTCAGAAGCACTGTTTCCTTCTCATGCTAGCTTCTCTTTTTGTTGATGAGCTCCTTCAAGAACTTTGCATATAGAGGCATCTGCTCTAATGCCTCAGCAAGTGGGATATTAATCTCCAGCTTCTTGAAGACCTCAAGAAACTTGGGAAAATGTTGATCCTTGATCTCCTTGTTGAACTTTTGAGGATATGGTAGAGGAGATGTGTGAGCCTTCACTTCCTTCCTCTGTTCAGGTAATGGTTCTTGTGATGGTTCCTCCGTTACTTGTCTCCCTTTCCTTGAAGCCAGGAGATACTCATCTTTTTCTTTAAGCTTCTCCTGGTCCTTCTTGTTAAGTACAGATTCCTCCTTGTTGCTGGCCTCATCATGCTTGCTAATGATCTTGTCACTCTCCATAGGCTTCTTGTTGGCTTCTTTGTCATCCACCAAGGTTCTTCCACTCCTCAGTTGGATGGCTTTGCATTCTTCCTTAGGATTTGGAATGGTATTGATAAACCCCAATTTTGTGGTTTATCTTGTGCTTATTTTGGGGGATTCTATCACCTTTTCTCACATTTATTCAATGAAATAGCATGGTTTTGTAATTCTCCTTTGATTTGTGCTTACATATGAAAACATGCTTTTTAGGCCCTAAAATTGGTGATTTTAATTCACTTTAATTCCATTCGATGCCTTGATATGTTTGTTGAGTGATTTCAGGTTCATAAGGCAAGTATTGGATGTAAGAAGTGAGGAGAAAAGCATGCAAGTGGGAGAACTCATGAAGAAATGAAGGAACCGCAAAGCTGTCAAGCCTGACCTCTTCGCACTCAAACGACCATAACTTGAGCTACAGAGGTCCAAATGAGGCAGTTCCAGTTGCGTTGAAAAGCTAACATCCGGGGCTTTAAAATGATATAAAATTTTCTATATGTTACTTTGTGCATAGGGGCGCGCGCACCATGTACACGTGTGCGCCGATGGAGCACGTGGGTCCACTAAAGAGAAATCGCCCCTAGCGATTTTGCAGCTCATTTTGGGCCCAATCCAACCCATTTCTGATGCTATTGAACCCAAGGATTGAAAGGGGAATGAACCAAGTAGTCATAGTTTACTTTTCATCATGTTTTAGGGTTAGAATTCTAGAGAGAGAGGCTCTCTCCTCTCTCTAGATTTTAGGGTAGCTTTAGTTAATTCTTCTTGGATCCAAGTTATAATTCTTGTTTTGATTTAGTTATTCCCTTTAATTTCTTGTTATTATATCTCTATTCTTCTAGTTTTACTTGTCATTTCCTTTATTTTGCCATTTTTATGTTTATGAATATTCATGTTGGATCTTGTTTATATTTAATGAAATTTAATGTTTGATGTTCTTTTAATTGATGATTTGAGTTGTTGATTTACTTTTCTTGCAATTGGTAGTTGGTAGATTTATTATTCTTGCAATTTTGTTATGCTTTCCTTTTATTACCCACCAAGTGTTTGACAAAATGCTTAGTTGGGCTTTAGAGTAGATTTTGAGCATTCTTGGCTTGAAAATAGTAATTGGGCAATCTTGAGTCATGAAAGCCCAACTCATGTTGCTGATCTAGAGTTGTTAGCTAATATTGTTTCCATTGACGCTAATCTTTTGCTAATTTAATTAGTAAGTTGATTAGGACTTTTGGATTGAGATTAGCTAGTCTTATTAGACTTTCTCTCATGGAAGATAATATGATACCTTCTTCCAATGTTGGAGATGATGTAATAAGATAAATTCTTGTTATCATTGTGGTATGATTGATTAGTCTTGTTTAACTTTCTCCCTATTTGTTGGAGTTGACTAAATAAGATGAATAATCATTGCATGACTAGGATAGAAATTCTATGATCTCAACACTTGCCATGAATGTCTCTCTTTATTACTTGCTTTCTTTAGTTACTTGTTTGATTTACTTTTCTTGTCATTTATTTTATTGCCCCTTTTATCAACCAAACCCCCCCTTGCATTTTCATAGCCAATAATTGAGCATTTCATTGCAATTTCTTGTGAGACAACCCGGAGTCTAAATACTTCGGTTAATTCTTATTTGGGGTTTGTTATTTGTGACAACCAAAATTTTTTATGTGAGAATTGTTTCTTGGTTTGGAGCTATGCTTACAACGAAGTTCTTATTTCTATAAGAGAAATTCTAGACCATCGAGCAAATTCTCATTCATCAGGTATCACTTGGGAGTGAGCTTGTTGGTCTTTCAATCACTGCTTACTTAGACATTTGTCTAATCTACCTTTCTAAGTTTCTCATTGAGGCTTCATGATTATTGCTTGTCAGTTCCTGCTATTTCATCATCTTTTCCATCAGTATCTCCAGGTTTGAGATCCTTTGAGCATCTTATGGTATTTATGGCTGGTTGTGGGATGTTGAAGGTGGATGATAGGTGTTTTAGTTGGTGGCTGGGTTATTGGGTGAATAATAGCTGGAATTTGGGTAGTTGTTTTGAGGCTTTCTGTATGGATTGGGGTTAGTGTTTTGCTAGTTGCTGTGGTTTGTGTAAGTTGTGTTGCTTGAGTTATTTTGGTTTGAATTTTTCTGCCAGGGCTGCTGGTTTTGATTGTGGTTATCTCCCCATCTTAGGTTTGGATGGTTCTTCCTAGAAGGGTTGTATGTATCTCCATGGAATTCATTCTGGCTGCATCCTTGGTTGTGCATGTAGTTCACTTGTTCTTGCTGCTGATCTTCACAATTTTCCTCATTTTGTTCCCACCCAGTTGGTGATTGATTGGTGACATTCACTGATGCAACTTGTAAGCTATCAATCCTCTTAGCCATCTGCTCAAATTGTTGCTGAATTTGCTGCTGCATCACCTTGTGTTGAGCTAGAATGGTGTCCACACCTTCCAACTCTAGTACTCCCTTTCTTTGAGGTTTTGGGCTTCCTCTACTGTCTTCATTAATTGTAATGAGCCTCCTGCTGAATGGTCTAGTGCTTCCTGAGCTTTCAGAGTCAATCCTTCATAGAAGTTTTGAAGTATGTCCCATTCATTGAACATTTCAGGGGGACATTTTCTAATAAGGGCCTTATATCTCTCCCAAGCCTCATAGAGAGATTCTGTATCCATCTGTGTGAAGGTTTGCACCTCTGTCTTCAATCTGATAATATTTTGAGGTGGGTAGAACTTGGCTAGGAACTTATTCACTAGATTCTCCCAGCTAGTGATACTTCCTTGTGGGAAGGCTTCAAGCCATTGAGCAGTCTTGTCCCTTAATGAAAATGGGAACAGCAACAATTTGTATATGTCTAGATGCACACCATTGGACTTCACTGTGTCACAGATCCTCAAGAAAGTAGATAAATGCTGATTTGGATCTTCTAAAGGACTTCCTCCATAGGAGCAGTTATTTTGTACCAAGGTGATGAGTTAGGGCTTCAATTCAAATTTGTTTGCATTGACATTTGGGGTAAGGGTGCTACTCCCACAATGCCTTGGATTAGCAAACGTATATGAAGCCAAAACTCTCCTCTGGGGCTAGCCATTGTCGTTGGCCACTCAAACTGTTGGATTTATTGAATTTTCCTCCATTTCTAGGTTCTCGTCCTCTGATTCCTCTTCTCCAACAATTCCCTTCCCTCTTGCTTCTCTTCTTAGCCTTCTAAGAGTCCTCTCGTCTTGGTCATAAAAGGTAGGGATCTCTCTCCTTGCCTCTGACATACAACAGCAAGAAAAACAAACACAAAACCAGAAAACAAAAACAATTCACTCTACTGATAGAGTAAAGTTAGTGTTAGCTTAAGAAAAAATTCAAACAGTTAATGTGCTTAGTAAAAATAAAAAGAAAAAGTGCTTAATCTAGACCACCACCTTACTTAATCATTGTCAATCTAGATCAATCCCCAGCAACGGCGCCAAAAACTTGATGGGGGTGGAAATCAGACTCCCACACCTAAACTCACCGGCAAGTGTACCGGGTCATATCAAGTAGTAATTACTCACATGAGTGAGGTCGATCCCATAGGAATTGATGGATTGAGCAATTTTTAGTTAGATGATGAATTTAGTTAAGCAAACAGTTGATGATTTGAGTGAATTGTAATCAATAGAAGCTAAATTGCATGAAAATAAAAGGAAGAGGGGAATTTGACAGAATCTAAAGTGCAAAAAATATAAATTGAGCTGAAACTTAAAGTGCAAGTAATGTAAAAGAGCTGAAACTTAAATTGCAAGAAAAGTAAATTACAGAAACTTAAAGTGCATGAAATGTAAATTGCTAAATCTAAATTGCTGATAAATGTAAATTGCTTGAAGATTAAAGGGATTTAGGTGTTAGGATTCAGAATTTAACAAGAAAATGTAAATCAAAGCAAATCAGAAAAGTAGAAGATGAAATAAATTTCATAAAATCTAAACAGAAAAGGAAAATTTCTTGAAGGAACAAAACAGAAAGAAAACTTAGCTCAATTATGAAATCTGAAAGAGAAATTAAAGATCCAAGAGGAGCAATGAGGTTAGAAAACAAATCTAGATCTCAATTTCTCCCTTGATCAATTAGAAAATAAATTGTAGAGGAAATGTAAATGAAACAGCAAATAAAAATCAGATCCAATTCCTCAATTCTCACAATTATGCAGAAGAAAAACAGATGATTTTCAGATCAAGAATTAAAACAGAATTCCTTCAACCTTAATCCAAAATTTAAAACAAAAAAGTAGAAGTTGCAGAGAATAAAAACAGAAAGCTAAATTTAGATCCAATTCTCAGAATAATTGAGAAGATAGGTAAAATATGATTCTCAGAATTTAGATCCTTCTGAATCTCTACTTTCCTACTACCTTCATGCACTCCTTCATACTCCTTTCATTGGCAAGCTATATGTTGGGCACCACCATTGTCAATGGCTACATCCCGTCCACTCAGTGAAAATGGTCCAAAATGCGCTGTCACCGCACGGCTAATCATCTGTCGGTTCTCGATCATGCTGGAATAGGATTCAGTAATCCTTTTGCGTCTGTCACTATGCCCAGCACTTGCGAGTTTGAAGCTCGTCACAGCCATCCCTTCCCAGATCCTACTCAAAATACCACAGACAAGGTTTAGACTTCTCGGAAGTATTTGTCAGGCACGCGTTCATAAGTGAGAATGATGATGAGCGTCACATAATCATCACATTCATCATGTTCTTGTGTGCGAATGAATATCTTAGAGAAGAAATAGGCTTGAATTGAATAGAAAAATAATAGTACTTTGCATTAATTCATGAGGAACAGCAGAGCTCCACACCTTAATCTATGGTGTATAGAAACTCTATCGTTAAAAATACATAAGTGAAAATAGTCCAGGCAAGGCCAAATGGCCAGCCTCCCAAAGAGGGTTCAATCATCAAAACATGATCAAAATATGATCCAAAGATATTTAACACAATAGTAAAAAGTTCTATTTATACTAAACTAGTTACTAGGGTTACAGAAATAAGTAAATGATGCAGAAATCCACTTCCGGGCCCACTTGGTGTGTGCTTGGGCTGAGCATTAAAGCTTTCACGTGTAGATGTATTCCTTGGAGTTGAACGCCAGTTTGTAACTCTGGTGTTTAACTCTGCTTTGCAACTTGTTTCTGGTGTTTAGAATAGAGCAGAAAGCTGGCGTTGAACGCCAGTTTACGTCATCTAAACTTGGGCAAAGTATGAACTATTATATATTGCTGGAAAGTCCTGGATGTCTACTTTCCAACGCAATTGAGAGCGCGCCATTTGGACTACTGTAGCTGCAGAAAATTCACTTTGAGTGCAGGGAGGTCAGAATCCAACAGCATCTGCAGTCCTTCTTTAGCCTCTGAATCTGATTTTTGCTCAAGTCCCTCAATTTCAGCCAGAAATTACCTGAAATCACAGAAAAACACAAAAACTCATAGTAAAATCCAGAAATGTGATTTTTATTTAAAATCTAATAAAAATAAACTAAAAACTAACTAAATCATACTAAAAACTATATAAAAACGATGCCAAAAAGTGTATAAATTATCCGCTCATCACAACACCAAACTTAAATTGTTGTTTGTCCCCAAGAAACTAAAAATCAAATAGGATAAAAAGAAGAGAATATACTATAAATTCCAAACTATCAATAAAACTTAGCTACAATCAGATGAGCGGGACTAGTAGCTTTTTGCCTCTGAACAGTTTTGGCATCTCACTTTATCCCTTGAAGTTCAGAATGATTGGCATCTATAGGAACTCAGAATTCAGATAGTGTTATTGATTCTCCTAGTTCAATATGTTGATTCTTGAACACAGCTACTTTATGAGTCTTATCCGTGGCCCTAAGCACTTTGTTTTCCAGTATTACTACTGGATACATAAATGCCACAGACACATAACTGGGTGAACCTTTTCAGATTGTGACTCAGCTTTGCTAGAGTCCCCAATTAGAGGTGTCCAGGGTTCTTAAGCACACTCTGTTTTTTCTTTGGACCTCGACTTTAACCGCTCAGTCTCAAGCTTTTCACTTGACACCTTCACGCCACAAGCACATGGTTAGGGAAAGCTTGGTTTAGCCGCTTAGGACAGGATTTTATTCCTTTGGGCCCTCCTACCCACTGATGCTCAATGTCTTTGATCCTTTTTATTACCCTTTCCTTTTGGTTTTAAGGGCTATTGGCTTTTTCTGCTTGCTTTTTCTTTTTCTTTCTTTTTTTTCGCCTTCTTTTTTTTCGCATGATTTTCTCTATTCACTGCTTTTTCTTGCATCAAGAATTAGTTTTATGATTTTTCAGATCATCAAATAACATTTCTCCTTTTTCATCATTCTTTCAAGAGCCAACAAATTTAACATTCATAAACAACAAATTCAAAAGACATATGCACTGTTCAAGCATTCATTTAGAAAACAAAAAGTATTGTCTCCACATCAAAATAATTAAACTAGTTTCAAGGATGAATTCGAAATCATGTACTTCTTGTTCTTTTGTGATTAAAAGCATTTTTCATTTAAGAGAGGTGATGGATTCATAGGACATTCATAGCTTTAAGACATAGACACTTAAACACTAATGATCATATAGTAAAGACACAAACATAAATAAAACATAAGGCTCAAAAACCGAAAAACAGGAAAATAAAGACAAGGAGATTAAGGAACGAGTCCACCTTAGTGAAGGTGGTGTCTTCCTCTTCTTGAAGAACCAATGGTGCTCTTGAGCTCCTCTATGTTTCTTCCTTGTCTTTGTTGCTCCTCCCTCATAGATCTTTGATCTTCTCTAATTTCATGGAGAATGATGGAGTGCTATTGGTGTTCCATCTTTAGTTGTCCCACGTTGGAAGTTAATTCTCCTAGGGAGGTGTTGATTTGCTCCCAATAGTTTTGTAGAGGGAAGTGCATCCCTTGAGGCATCTCAGGGATTTCATGGTGAGGAATTTCCTCATGCTCTTGTTGAGGTCCATGATCTCTTGTTTGCTCCATCCTTTTCTTAGTGATGGGCTTGTCCTCATCAGTGAGGATATCTTCCACACAAATGTCCCTAGGAACTTGGTCCAACCTTTGATCAAAGTTGACCCTTCTAGTGAAAGGGTGAGGATCACCTTTTTGTTGGCCACAACTTCATAGAAGTGGTCTTGATGGACCTTTGAGATGAATCTCTCCATCTCCCATGACTCAAAGGTGGAAGCAATTGCCTTCCTTTTCCTCTTTTTTGAGGTTTCTCTGGCCTTAGGTGCCATAAATGGTTATGGAAAAACAAAAAGCAATGCTTTTACCACACCAAACTTAAATGGTTTGCTCGTCCTCGAGTAAAAAAAGAAAGAAAGTAGTAGAAGAAGAAGAAAATAGAGGTGATGGAGTGAGAGAGTGTATTCGGCCAAGGGGAAGAAGTGGTGGTTGTAATGTGTGAAAATAGAGTAGTGTTGAAGGGTTTATATAGGGGTGGGGTGGAGGGTAGGTTTCGGTCATTAGGGTTGGGTTTGGGAGGGAAAAGAATTTGAATTTTGGAGGTAGGTGGGGTTTATGAGGAAGAGTGGATGGATGTGAGTGGTTAAGGGTATTTAGGGAAGAGGTATGGAGGTGATTGGTGAAGGGTATTTGGGGAAGAGAGTTATGAAAAGGTGTGAAGAAGAGAGAAGAAGAGGTAGGGTAGGTGGGGATCCTGTGGGGTCCACAGATCTAGAGGGGTCAAGGACATAACATCCCTGCTCCATTTAGGCGTGTAAAACGCCCTTAGAATGCATGTCTGGCGTTAAATGCCAACTTGCTGCTTGTTTCTGGTGTTTAACGCCAATTCCATGCTCTATTCTGGTGTTAAACGCCAGTCTGGTGCTTGTTTCTGGCGTTTAACGCCAGCTTGATGCTTCTTTCTGGCGTTAAACGCCAGTTTGATGCTTCTTACTGGCGTTTAAACGCCAGTAAGTTCTTCCTCCAGGGTGAGCTATTTTTAATGCTATTTTTTATTCTGTTTTTTGATTTTTCAGTAGTTTTTGTGACTCCACATGATCATCAACCTAAAAAAAACATAAAATAACAATAGAAAATAAATAGATATAATTAAATAACATTGGGTTGCCTCCCAACAAGCGCTTCTTTAAAGTCAATAGCTTGACAGTGAGCTCTCATGGAGCCTCACAGAAAATCAGAGCAATGTTGGAACCTCCCAACACCAAACTTAGAGTTTGGTTGTGGCCTCTCATCACCAAACTTAGAGTTTAACTGTGGGGACTTTGGTTGACTCTGCAGTGAGTGAAGCTTTTCATGCTTCCTCTCCATGGTTACAGAAGGAGAACCTTGAGTCTTAAATACAAGGTAGTCCTTATTCAGTTGAAGGACCAACTCTCCTCTGTCCACATCAATCACAGCTTTTGCTGTGGCTAGGAAGAGTCTTCCAAGGATGATAGATTCATCCTCATCTTTCCCAGTGTCTAGGATTATTAAATCAGCAAGGATGTAAAGGCCTTCAACATTTACTAACACTTCCTCTAATAGTTCATAAGCCTGTTTCATGGATTTATCTGCCATCTCTAATGATAATTTGGCAGCCTGTACCTCAAAGATTCCTAGGTTCTCCATTACAGAGAGTGGCATTAAGTTTATGCCTGACCCTAGATCACATAGAGCCTTCTCAAAGGTCATGGTGCCTATGTTACATGGAATTAGGAATTTACCAGGATCCTATTTCTTTTGAGGTAATTTCTGCCTATCCAATGCATTCAGTTCATTGGTGAGCATGGGAGGTTCATCTTCCCAAGTCTCATTACCAAATAATTTGGCATTCAGCTTCATGATTGCACCAAGGTATTTAGCAACTTGCTCTTCAGTAATGTCTTCATCCTCTTCAGAGGAAGAATACTCATCAGAGCTCATGAAGGGTAGAAGCAGGTTGAATGGAACCTCTATGGTCTTTGTGTGAGCCTCAGATTTCTTCAGGTCCTCATTGAGGAACCCTCTAGTGTTCAGAGGACGTCCAATGAGGTCTTCCTCATTGGGATTCACGTCCCCCTCCTCCCTTGTAGGTTCGGCCACACCAAGTAAGGTTATGGCTTTACACTCTCTTTTTGGATTTTCTTCTGTATTGCTTGGGAGAGTACTAGGAGGAGTTTCAATGACTCTTTTACTCAGCTGGCCCACTTGTGCCTCCAAATTTTTAATGAAGGACCTTGTTTGATTCATGAAACTTAGAGTGGCCTTAGATAGATCAGAGACTATAATTGCTAAGCTAGATGGATTTTGTTCAAAATTCTCTGTCTGTTGCTGAGATAATGATGGAGAAGGCTTGCTATTGCTAAACCTGTTTCTTCCACCATTATTAAAGCCTTGTTGAGGCTTTTGTTGATCCTTCCATGAGAAATTTGGATGATTTCTCCATGAGGGATTATAGGTATTTCCATAGGGTTCCCCCATGTAATTCACCTCTGCTATTTGATGACAAGTCATCTTAGCCTAGTTTTACTAGTCTTTTTCTTTGTTTTTATTAGGTTTTATGCACTTTCTTGCATTGTAAGTAAGTAATTTGGAATGCAATTGCATGGTTTCTTTGAATCAATCAGCCACCATTTAATTGATACTAAATCATGAGGTTCAATACTAAATCTAATTGATATTTAAATTATTTATAAACCTTGTGAATTTGGTGATACTTTGATTGGCTGATTTGATTACTTGTAGGTGAAGAAAAGAAGAAAATAAGAAAGCGTGGCCTAAGAAGCGTGGCCCAAGGAAGAGAAGAGAGTGGCAAAGGAAACAAAGAAGCATGGCACATGGAAGGAGGAAGCACAGCGCTCTCTCCAAGAGCGGAGCACTCTCTAAGGGAGCACAACAATGAACCAAGAAAGCAAGGCTTGGATGCTATGCTCCCCTTGAGAGCGGAGCACAATTTTGAACCAAGAGATAAAGGGGAGAAGAATGATGCTCCGCTCTTGTCAAGAGCATTATCGGGCTTCACTCAATAATAAATTCAAGGAAGAAGTTTGCTAGTGAAAGCTACAAGGTTCGAACTCATGAGCAAGGGAGAGTGGGGGAGCGCTACTCACAAAGGAAATAAGCCAAAAATTGGCCAAAGGCATCCCCCAAGTTTTGAACCCAAGAAACTCCCACTCAATGCATGCGCCAACCTTGTTTCCTTCACAAAGAAAAAGAGCCAGCAATGCCTCCCCAAGGTTTCGAACTTGAAACCTCACCCAAGCAAAAAGAATGCTACGCTCTTGCCAAGAGCAGAGCGCTACTCTCCTCATTCCTTGCACAATCTTGACACAGCCCAGGGAGCTTGGTGCGCACAAGACAAGCTCCAAAACAAGGCAATCCTCTGCTCCCCACAAGAGCAGAGCGCTATCCTGAGGCACCCAACTTGGCACGCAACAAAGAGGCCAAAGACAAGCCTTGATGCTCCGCTCCCTTCAAGAGCAGAGCACTCCACTGGGAGCAAACACATATGGGCTGAAAATCCAATTAAAAATCCAATTTAATTCAATTCTTCACCAAATTAAAAAGCCCACCAAAATTCTAATATCCAAGAATAGAAAGTGTATAAATAGAAGCTAGTTTGATTTAGGGAAGGACCTTTTGCTTCTTTTAGAATTTTTTCATTTTTGTAATTTTTAGAGTTTTTACTTTGAATTTGGATTTTGAAGAATTGGGAAGGAGAATTGATCTCTCTTCTTCCTTGTTCTTACTTTTGCATTCTCTACTTCTTGTCTTGGATCTTGGGTGAAGAATTGAAGAAATTCTGTTTCAATCTCACCTTGGGATTTTCTTTGTTGACTTTTTTGCAAAATTTCATCAGTTGAAAATTTGAATCCAAATTCTCTTTACTGCTTTCTTTTCTAGTTCTTCTGCAATTCACTCTTCCATTTCTGTTGCAATTGTTCTTGTTGGATCAAGGAAGGATTTGAGATCTAGACTTGTTTTCTAGTCTCCTCTACCCCTGAGATCTTCAACTTTCTTTTAGTTATTGCAATTGAATTTCATTTTACTTTCTGTTTAGATTTTGAGGCAATTGTTCTTCTCTTGTTTAGATCTACTGCATTTGAATTCATCTTCTACTTCTCTGTTAATTGTCTTTTACTTCTACTTGTTTAAATTCTGCAATCTCAACTCCCAATTCCTTTTATAATTCAAGCCATTTACATTTCTTGCACTTTAAGATTCAGTTATTTACATTTCTTGCAATCTAAGTTTCTGCAATTTAATTTACTTGTTCTTTAAGATTCAGCACTTTTACTTTCTGTTCTCTTTAATTTACCGCAATTCTTCCCTCTCCCTTTACAATTCATGCAATTTAGCTTCTGTCAATTACAAACCACTCAAACCAACACTTGATTCGCTTGACTAAATCAACCACTGAACTAAAATTGCTCAATCCTTTAATCCCTGTGGGATCGACCTCACTCATGTGAGTTATTATTACTTGATGCGACCCAGTACACTTGCCGGTGAGTTTTGGGTGTTGGAATTTGTTTTCCAAAATATCCATCACTAATGCAGGGATCTCAGGATCATAAGCTTCTTCTTCAGAAGATGCCTCTTGAGTACTGTTGGATGCAGCTTGCAATCCATTCAGACTTTGAGAAATCATATTGACTTGCTGAGTCAATATTTTATTCTGAGCCAATATGGCATTCAAAGTATCAATTTCAAGAACTCCCTTCCTCTGAGGCGTCCCATTACCCACAGGATTCCTTTCAGAAGTGTACATGAACTGATTATTTGCAACCATGTCAATGAGTTCCTGAACTTCTGCAGGGTTTTCTTTAGGTGAATGGATCCACCTGCAGAATGGGAAAAGCATAAGCCTATAGACCTCAGGATCAACCCCATTGGTCTTAACAGTATCACAGATCTGCAAGAATTCAGTTAAGAACTGAAAAGGATCTTCTGATGGAAGTCCATGAAACTTACAATTCTGTTGCATCAGAGAAACTAATTGAGGCTTTAGCTAAAAATTGTTTGCTCCAATGGCAGGGATTGAGATGCTTCTTCCATGTAAGTTCGAATTTGGTGCAGTAAAGTCACCAAGCATCTTCCTTGCATCTCCACTATTATTATTATTTTCGGCCATGTCTCCTTCTTTTTCAAAAATTTCTGTCAGATTTTCTCCAGAGAGTTGTGCTTTAACTTCCCTTAGCTTCCTCTTCAGAGTCCTTTCAGGTTCAGGATCAGCTTCAACAAGAATGTTCTTATGCTTGTTCCTGCTCATATGAAAGAGAAGAGAACAAAGAAAATATGGAATCCTCTATGTCACAGTATAGAGATTCCTTTATGTGAGTAGAAGAAGAGGAGAATAGAAGAAGGAGAAGAGAAAAATTTGAAAATTAATTAAAATAAAATATAAATATTTTTGTTTTTATTTTAAATATTAATTAGAATTCAAAAATTAAAAAGAGAAATTAAATTAAAATTTAAAATAATTAGTTAATTAAAAAGAATTTCGAAAAAGAGGGAAGGAGTTTTCGAAAATTAGAGAGAGAAAATTAGTTAGGTGGTTTTGAAAAAGATATGATTGAAATAGAAAACTTTTAAAATCAAACAAAAAGTCAAGTAGTTAATTGAAAACAGATTTGAAAATCACATTTGAAAAGATAGGAAGTTAGAAAAGATTTTGAAAATTGATTTTTGAAAAAGATATGAATTGAAATTTAATTTGAAAAATATTTGAAAAGAAAATTAAAAAGATTTAATTTTTGAAATTAAAGTTGATTACTTGACTAACAAGAAACTAAAAGATATGATTTTAAAATTCAAAGATTGAACCTTTCTTAATAGGCAAGTAACAACTTAAAAAATTTTTGAATTAAAACATTAAATGTTAGTGAGATTTTTGAAAATATGAACTAAGAATGAGAAAAAGTTTTTGAAAATCAATTTAAAAAAAAAAAGAAATTTTGAAAGCTATGTAAAAATAAATGAAAAAGATTTAATTTTTGAAAAAGATTTCAAAAAGATATAATTTTGAAATTGAAATTGATGAGTAAAACAAGGAAAGATATTTTTTTGATTTTTTTTTTTTGCATTTTTTAATGAGGAAAGAGAAAAACATAAAAATGATGCAAAACACAAGAAATTAAGATCAAAATACATAATGCATGCAAGAACACTTTAAATGTCAAGATGAACACCAAGAACACTTTGAAGATCAAGATGAACACCAAGAACTATTTTTGAAAATTTTTAAGAAAAGAAAAACATGCAAGACACCAAACTTAGAAATTTTCAAACTTTAGACATTAACAAATTGAAAATGCATATGAAAAACAAGAAAAGACACAAAACATAAAAATGCAAAGATCAAACAAAGCAAATCATCAAGAACAACTTGAAGATTATGAAGAACACCATGCATGAGTTTCGAAAATTAAAGAACAATTAAAAAGATGCTATTGACACCAGACTTAAAAATTGACACTAGACTCAAACAAGAAACATAAAATTTTTGGTTTTTTTATGATTTTATAAGAGTTTTTTTTTTGGTTTTTTCGAAAATTATTTTGAGAAAAACGAAAAAGAAGAAAAATTTTTTTTTGTATTTTTCCAAAATAAGACATAAAAAGCTTAAAATAAAAGTAAAATTACCTAATCTGAGCAACAAGATGAACCGTCAGTTGTCCAAACTCGAACAATCCCCGGCAACGGCGCCAAAAACTTGGTGCACGAAATCGTGATCGTTCATTCCTTGGTAACGGCGCTAAAAACTTAATACGCACGTTCTTAATCTTAGTTCTTCTTCACAATCTCGCACAACTAACCAGCAAGTGAACTAGGTTGTCCAAGTAATAAACCTTACGTGAGTAAGGGTCGATCCCATGGAGATTGTCGGCTTGAAGCAAGTTATGGTCACCTTGTAAATCTCAGTCAGGCGGATTCAAATGGTTATAGAGTTTTAATAATTAAAAGATAAATAAAACGTAAATTAAAGATAGAGATACTTATGTAATTCATTGGTGAGAATGTCAGATAAGCGTATGGAGATGCTTTGTTCCTTCTGAATCTCTGCTTTCCTACTGCCTTCATCCACTCCTTCATACTCCTTTCCATGGCAAGATGTATGTTGGACATCATCGATGTCAATGGCTACATCCCGTCCTCTTAGTGAAAATGGTCCAAAATGCACTGTTACCGCACGGCTAATCATATATCCATTCTCGATCATGCTGGAATATGATTCAGTAATCCTTTTGCGTTTGTCACTACGCCCAGCACTCGCGAGTTTAAAGCTCGTCACAGCCATCCCTTCCCAGATCCTACTCGGAATACCAAAGACAAGGTTTAGACTTTCTGGATCTCAAGAATGGCCGCCAATAATTCTAGCCTATACCACGAAGACTCTGATCATAGATCAGAAGGCTAAGAGATACACATTCAAGCTTGTTTACATGTAGAACGGAAGTGTTTGTCAGGCACGCGTTCATAAGTGAGAATGATGATGAGCGTCGTATAATCATTGTAATGACCCAATTTTCAATACATCTAGATCATACCAGAAACTGAGCGCTACCAATTTGTCTTCCTAATTATTATCTATTATTTATCATATGAGCCTGATTCGTTGTTAAAAGCGTAGTTAATTTGCGATGTGTATTTTTTTTTTTTGAAAACGTTTGGATTAATAGACGGAATAACTCATAATCAATTCACAAGTAATAATAGATAAAACAGTTATAAACAACCACACATAAATACATCACAAGCAGCTAACAACATTCAGTGATCCAGCCTTTATCAGAGTATAGACTTTTAGTTAGAACACCCCTAGATATAGCTAGATAATAACTACATACATATACATACATATAACATCCCAGGTCCTGACCTGTTCAAGAGGTCCCTAAGCTGGCACCTAGGCTATTAATCACTTACTTATAATGCAAGAAGGTGTATAAAACCTAATGAAACAAGTGAAAAATGCTTGAAAAGCGAGCATAAGATGACTTGTCATCAGAACTACAACTTGAAAACACTCCTCTTAGATGGCTAATTACACAAAGCGATGGGGATAAGCAACATTTATTTAGCTGGTTTTGGGATGATTAGGGCCTTCGTGGTATAAACTAGTTTTCTGAACTTCACCTTCTAATCTGAGTCAAGTAACCACGAGAGTGGCGGTTGATGAAGGTTAGAGAAAGCTAAATCACTAAGAGATTAGGGTTTAGACACTTATGGTTTTTCATAGAATGAATCATTCATTATTAAAATAGTTAGTAAGACGTTTTAATCCAGAAGAAGTAAACATCTTCAAAACCTTAAATATTTTCTCGTATTGTTTTCAGACCAAACTATTTATTGCTTTCTTTATTCCCCTTTCTTTTTGTTTATGTGTTTTCAACATTAAAACCCCTTTTTTATTTTCCTAACTAAGTCCAACAAGATAACTATTGCTTGCTCAGTCTGACAATCCTCGTGGGATCGACCTTCATTCACGTGAGGTATTACTTGGATGAGCCGGTGCACTTGCTGGTTAAGTTGTGTGAGTTCGTGCACCAACTGCCTCCCCAAATATTTCCTACTATCTCTATCTCATCCTAAAGATAAATCTCAATAAAATCCCAAGATAAAGGGAACAGGTATCCACCAATAAAGGTGGAACAACTCCAAAATATGGTTATCTACTCTACTATAAATACCCTGACACTTCTTATGTATATTCAAGTCCCAATCCACTAGAAATCTGCTTAAAGCCCTGATAAAGGGAAATCGTCAATTAGGAATTTTCACAAAATAATTTAGTTGAAGTATAGATCCAAAACAACCGATAACTCTCAATCAAAGTTTAATTTGTTTGTCACTTAAGCAAACTAATAAAAACTGAGAGTATTTAAACATCGAGTCGTCTTTCAAGGAATTGCAAGGAAGTGTGCATATTATTGGTTATGAAATATTTTGGGGTTTTTGTAAAAAGGGACAAGAAATGTAAATAACAAAAGAAATAAGCTAACAACTAAGAAAAGTTTAGGCAAGAAATGAGAATTGGAAGTCCTATCCTCATTATCATCCTCAATTGTGATGGTAATTGTCTCTTGCTCTCACTTTGTCATTTGATGAGAGAAATATTGATTCGTATAGAATTTCACTAATGAAGTCTCGTTGCAAGTATAGTTTCTAAACCAACAATAATCCTTTCATACAAAAATTTGGTTGTCACTAGTACAAACCCCTATAAAGATAACCGATGTATTCAAACCTCGGGTTGTTCTTCCTAGGAATTGCAAACAAATGTTCTTGTTATTGGTTATGGAGTATGTTTTGGGGATTTTGAGGTAAGAAACAAGAATTGTAAATTGCAAAGGAAATAAACTAACAATTAAGAAAGCTCTTGGCAAGGTGTGAGAACTAGAAGTCCTATCCTACCTATCCTTATTAATTGTGATGATAATTGTTCATTGCTCCCACTTAGTTAACTTCTAACCATAGAGGAAAATCAAGTGGATGGATTAACTTGAGTCCACAAGTCCTAGCCAACTCATAATGAAAGGCTAGCTTTAGTGGCATTCAAATCAATTAGCAACTTCTAATTATCAATCAACAAAGGAGTTTGACAATTCAAGAGTCACCAATTACTCAACCAAAGCCAAGAGAAACAAAATCTAACTCATAACTAAAAGAGGCATTTTATCAAACACACATAAGGCAATAAAGGTAAACATTGTTAATTGCAAGAATTACAGGAACCTAAAACTACAAAAGCAAGAGATTAACAATAGAAAGACAAAACAATTATGAAACAACAAAGAGCTTACCAATTGCATTGAAGAAGAAATGTAGATCTACAAAAGAATTCATGAACTATAACTAACAATACAAAGAAACTACAAGAGAACTACAAGAGAAAAAGAATTCTACAACTACAAGAGAAGAATTAAAGAAGAAAAGGAAAATTGAAGCAAGAGAAGAGAGAGATCTAAATCTAAACCTAATCCTAATTCTAGAGAGAAGAGAGAGCTTCTCTCACTAGAAACAAACTAAAAGCTTGATAAAACTAAAATAAAACTAAGTAAGTGTTGAAGTGTCTCATCCCTCTTCGATCCTTGGGTTAAATAGCATCAGAAATGAGTTGGATTAGGCCCAAAATGCCTCAGAAATCGCTGGCAATGAGTTGCCTTTAGTGAGTCACATGCAACTTCCCACGCGTACGTGTACATCACGTGTACGCGTCCCTAAACGCCAAGAAACTATGGTAAATCTTATATCATTTTAAAGTCCTGGATGTTATCTTTGTAATGCAACTGAAGCCGCCTCATTTGGACCTCTGTAGGTCAAGTTATGATCGAATAAGTGCGAAGAGGTCGGGCTTGACAACTTTGCGATTGCTTCATTTCTTCATGAGTTCTCCATTTCTACATGCTTTTTCTTCATTCCCTCAATCCAATCTTTGCCTCATAAACCTGAAATCACTTAGCAAACACATCAAGGCATCTAATGGAATCAAGGTGAATTAAATTTAGCTATTTTAAGTCCTAAAAAGCATGTTTTCACTCTTAAGCACAATTAAAGGAGAATTTACAAAACTATGCTTTTTCATTGGATACATGGGAGAAAAGTTGACAAAACCCTCTAAATTCAACACAAGATAAACCCTAAAAATGGGGTTTATCAACCTTCCCACACTTAAATCATAGCATGTCCTCATGCTAAACCAAGAATGAAACAAGGGGTATGACATTTATTCAATGCAACCTATCTATATGCATCATATCTAAATGAATGCAACTAAATGCAAAATGAATCTACCTACTTGGTTGAAAATAAATCAACCCTCCAAGAGCATGTATAAACGGGTAGGGCTAAGGTCATATGACGATTCATGAATCCTACCAATTCAAGTATAAAAATGAAGTTCAAGTAGACTTGCAAGAAGAACGCTCATGAAAGCCGGGAATCAAGGAATTGAGCATCGAACCCTCACCGGAAGTCTTTGCACTCTAGTCGCTCAATTGTATAGGGTTGATTCTCTCAATTCTCCCCTAATCATGCTTTCTGAGATTTGTTTTTCATCTAACAATTAACAATTACTCAATGCATGCATGCAAATATCATGAGAACTTTTCCAAAGGTTGTAATGGGGCTAGGGTCAAGGTAGGATCATATATGGTTAAGTGGACTAGAATTTGAATCTTTGATTGACTTAAGCTTTTCCACCTAACCTATATAATAACCTATACAATTAAGTGCTAACCTAACTACCCATCCTTCAATTTTTCACATACTCATGCATTTTTTTTTTCATTTCACAACACTTATGCATTGACTCTTATTGGACTTCACTTTGGGACATTTTGTCCCCTTTTTATTGTTTTTCTTCTTTTTCTTTTTTTTCTTTTCTTTTTTTTTCACATTTATTATTTTTTTTTCTTTTGTTTTTCTCATTTTTTTCTTTCTTTCAAGCTACATACAAGAATATCAATGCATAAGGTCTATACATTTAATCAATACATGAGTATGCATCCAATTCCCAAATATAGAAATACAAAACACCCTTTTATCCCAACTAATGTTCCCAAATCTCCCCAAACTTGAATAATAAATACTCTCACTAGCCTAAGCTAATGAAAGATCCAAACAAGGGACTTTTATTGTTTCCGCTTTAGGCTTGTAATGTGCTAAAATAAAGAACAATTGGGTTAAGCATAGGCTCAAAATTGGTTAACAATGGTGAGCAAAAGGTAGGCTATTTTGGTAAGTAAGCTAATGAATTGATGGCCTCAATCATATAAATCCATGAATACAAGGAATAATGGGCATATAGAATTAAACAAATCAAAGATTACAATCATAGGAAGAGAATAATGTACACAAGAAGGAAAATAAGTGGTTATAAGATGTAACCACGCAATTAGGCTCAAAACTCACATGCTTGTGTTCTTAGCTCAAAAAACCATGTTCCAAAATAAATTCTTTCAAGCAAGTTCAACAAAAAATTTTTCAAATTGGTATGGCACCCTAAAAACAGTTTCTTGGAAAAGAAATCATCCCCCGAACCAAGTAGTCCTAATAAGAAAGAAGTGGTAAAAATACGTACAAATTCTAACTAATGTGCAACCTATCATGCAATACAACAACTAGCTAACATTGGTGTTGAAAAAGGAAATTGTTACCCATGGAATTCGGTCATTGACCGAACCTCCCCACACTTGAAGATTGCACCGTCCTCTGTGCATGCAAAGAAGAGCAAGGCGGATGGGTTGTTACAACTGATGAGTTTCTTCAAAAGATTGTGCGGGTGACTTGTTCGTCACCTGATAAACCCCAATTTTGTGGTTTATCTTGTGCTTAATTTGGGAGATTTTATCACCTTTTCCCATATTTATTCAATGAAATAGCATGGTTTTGCAATTCTCCCTTGATTTGTGCTTAAATGTGAAAACATGCTTTTTAGGCCTTAAATTAGCTAAATTCAATTCACTTTAATTCCATTCGATGAATTGATGTGTTTGTTAAGTGATTTCATATTCATAAGGCAAGTATTGGTTGGAAGAAGTGAGGAGAGAAGCATGCAAAGTGGGAGAACTCATGAAGAAATGAAGGAACCGTAAAGTTGTCAAGCCTGACCTCTTCGCACTCAATCGGTCATAACTTGAGCTACAGAGGTCCAAATGAGGCGGTTTCTGTTGCGTTGGAAAGATAACATCCAGGGTTTCCAAATGATATAAAATTTGCCATAGTTGCCTGACGTATAGGGGCGCGCACGTGCACATGATGCGCACGCGCCGATGGATTAGCGTGGGTCCATTTTGGGCAACTCGTTGGTGGCAATTTGTAACTCATTTTAGGCCCAATCCAACTCATTTCTGATGCTATTGAACCCAAAGATTGAGGGGGGAATGAATCAAGTAGTCATAGTTTAGTTTTCATCATGTTTTAGGTTAGAATTCTAGAGAAAGAAGCTCTCCCTTCTCTCTAGAATTTAGGGTAGTTTAGGTTTAATTTTCTTAGATCCACTTTCAATTCTTGTTTTGATTTAGTTTTCCCTTGTTAATTCCTTGATATTACACCTTTGTTCTTCTAGTTCTTGTTGTTAATTTCCTTTTCAAATCACTTTTATGTTCATACACTCTTGTTGGGTTTCTATTTTTCTTTCAATGCAACTTTATGTTTCCATATTTCTTTTATGTTGATTGATGTGCGGAAAACGATCCGACACAAAACTCACCGGCAAGTGCACCGGGTCGCATCAAGAAATAATAACTCATGGGAGTGAGGTCGATCCCACAGGGATTGAAGGATTGATCAATTTTAGTTTAGTGGTTGATTTAGTCAAGCGAATCAAGATTTGGTTGAGAGATTTGTGATTTGCAGAATTTAAATTGCATGGAAAGTAAAGGGAATGGGCAATTTGCATGAAATTAAAGAGAACTGAAATTCAAAGTGCTGAATCTTAAAGAGCAAGAAATTAAATGGCCGAAACTTAGAACACAAGAAATGTAAATTGCAGAATCTTAAAGTGCAAGAAATGTAAATGGCTTGAATTGTAAAGGGAATTGGGAATTGGATTTGCAGAAATTAAACAAGAAAAAGTAAAATTCAACAAACAGAAGAGTAGAAGATAACTTGAATTGAATCAGATCTAAAACGGAATTGTAAATGGGCTTGAAAAGCATTAAACAGAGAATCGAAAATGGGAATCCAGATCTCAGGACTCAAGAGACTAGATAACCAAGTCTAGATCTCAATGCCTTCCTAGATCCAACAAGAGCAATTGCAAAGGAAATGTAAATTGCAGAGAAAGTAGAAGAAGAAGCAATTATCAGAAACTGAAATTGAATTGTGCAGTAAAATTAAACAAGATCCCAAGGTGAGATTGAAACAGAATTTCTTCAATTCTCCATCCAAGATCCGAAGCAAGAAAAGTAAAGAGTAATCAAGCAAGAACAAGGAGGAAGAGAGATCAATTCTCCTCCCTAAATTCTCTTGAATTAAAACAACAATGCCAAAATATAAAAGTGAGCCCTCTACAAAACTACTAAATCAAAAACCGAAAAGAAAGCTCTTTAGAAACTTAAATCTTCATCTATTTATACACTTTCTTCAAATGGTATTCAAGCCTTGAATTGGGCCTTTGCTCTTGATGGAATTGGGTTGATAGAGGCCTTGGTTGATTGCTCTTGGAGTTGGAGAGAGAACCGAAGTGAACCGGGTTGGGAATTATAAAAGCTTGGGTAAAAGTTTGAGTAAAAGTTTGAGGCAAACTTTTACTCAAACTTTTTACATCAGCAACCCCATTCTTGCTGCTACCAACGTTTGAGCTAAAGTTTGGGGTCAAACTTTTGCTCAAACATTGGCCCCCTTATGCACACTCATGGCGCCAACGTTTGCCAAAAAGTTTGAGGCAAACGTTGGCGCAAACTTTTTGTCTCCAGGGTGTGTTGCTGATGGCGCCAACGTTTGCCAAAAAGTTTGAGGCAAATGTTGGCGTAAACTTTTTCTCTCCAGGGTGTTGATTTGTGATGCCAACGTTTGCCAAAAAGTTTGAGGCAAACGTTGGCTCAAGCTTTTCTCCCAAAAGTTTGAGCTAAAGGTTGAGGCAAACTTTTGCTCAAGCTTTTTGTTCCCTGGTATGTTTTCACTTATCCGAAAGTTTGAGCTAAAGTTTGAGGCAAACTTTTGCTCAAACTTTTTGTTCTCTTTTGCTCCTAGCCATTCCTTCTTGCTTCAACCTTTCTCCAAGCTTTCTTCACCTATCATTAATCAACCAAACATATCAAAGCTATGCTCAAAATCATGAGTTTTTCATTCTTTCATAATATGTGGCAATTATAGCATAAATCCTCATGAAATTGCATTAATTCATCTATGGTTGATTAAATTAAAGGAAACATGAAAATCTACCCAATTGGCTTGCTTGTGGCTCAAGAAAGTGCATAATTCAATTGAAAACAAAAGAAAAAGGCTAGTGAAACTAGGCTAAGATGACTTGTCATCACAACACCAAACTTAAAGCTTGCTTGTCCCCAAGCAAGCAAGGAATTATGCATCAAAGGTTCTTTCAATCAGAATGGATTTGAAAAATTACATGTACTATCCTGTGAGTGAAGTGATCAAGTGACAGTGGGGTGAACTCTAAATCATGTGCTCATGCAAGGGCTTCAGTGCTTACTAGTCCCTACATCTTGGGAGTCTTAGGTCTTAGAACTTTCATCCAAATAATATCATGAAGATCTCTTTATATGTAATCACCTTGAAGCAGCTTATAGTTTCTTTGCTTTGGCCTTGACTCTAAGTGTCATGTCTCAAAGCGGCTCTTTAGATAAGCTTTCAATCAATACTCCTAAACCAGTTAGTTTTAAGGTATTAGGTGTTAAGGCACCCCTAAGGATTTACTTGCTCAAGCCTCTTTCTTTGACACAATTCGACCACAAGCATTTACTAGGATAACAACTCTTTGAGTTTTTGTTTCTTCT
Organism: Arachis hypogaea; assembly: GCF_003086295.3. Classification (NCBI taxonomy): domain Eukaryota; kingdom Viridiplantae; phylum Streptophyta; class Magnoliopsida; order Fabales; family Fabaceae; genus Arachis; species Arachis hypogaea. Next base: position 51,073,254 of record NC_092049.1, read on the forward strand.
TTCTTTTCTGCCTAGTAATTGATGCTCAGAGCCTTGGGCCATGTTCTTTTTGTTTTTGTATTTTCTTTATTTTCTTTTGTTTTGTTTGCTGCTTCTTGGATCAATAAATTTTTGAGAATCTCCACAATACTTCTTTGAACTTCATGTCCCGCCTATGAGCTCCCATGCAAGTTTTCATAAGCATGCAACCTCAATACATTATCATACAACTAGAACCGCCACTTCTCCTAATCTTTTGCTTGCCTCAAAATTGTTTAATTCCTCAATCCTTCTTTTCAAAGAACTTTCATGTGATGCATTTTTGAAGTATTGAATGCAAACAAGTGTGAAAAGTGTAGTGTTGTGAATAATCAAGCATCTTAATTATTGAATTACAGAAAAACTATACTATGCATACAAGCAGGGGTATTATATCACTTTCAATCACAGCAATATCTGATAATGAATAATACAACCTTTTGGAGTCTACTTGCTGTCCTCTTCCTCATCATCATTGCTGGTCTTCACATTCCTCTTTCGTCTCTTTGATTGATGATGCTAAATCTTCCCAAAAGTTTGTATGGTACTCTGCAGTGATATTTGAAAGTTGCTTGTTCCCCAAGCACTTAGAAACAATGGTTAGCATGCATGATTTATTTGTGGGCCTTTGTACTTACTTTGGTGTGGGAACACCAAACTTAGTACCTTGCCAATGGTCCTTGTGCATCAGATTAACCATGTGTAAAACTCTTTTTCTTTTTCAAAAGTGACAAAACTGGAAACTTAGGAAACGGCAGCATAGTTAACCAGTTTATCTAAATGTTTGAAGCTAGCATTATGCAGAAAGTGAGAATGTGTTTTATGATGAGATTTTGGTGGAACACCAAACTTAGAATCCTTCATTCTTCCTTATATTGTTTTGGTGTGCAACACCAAACTTAGCTTCTTGCAATATAGATAAAACTAATTAACCTTTTTATTGAAATAGATATGAAAAGATGGTTACCTCCGGTTGGGTTGCCTCCCAACAAGCGCTCTTTTATTGTCACTAGCTTGACATCTTGCTCTTTGATTATGGAGGCTGGAAATCATAATGCCTCAGTTTTTCTCCTCTTGCTGTAGGATTCCTTTCCTCCATGACCTGCACAATCACAAACAATCCAAATGAAAATTGGATATTCTCATGCCAGAATGTAGTCAGAGGATTAATTGACACAATGTGTCAAACAGTTAATAGGCTTTGAGAGAAAATTAGAAGAAAATTGCTTTTGTTGTACAGAACAACAAGAACCAGACACAGAACCAGAAAAGCAATGTACTCTACTGAGAGAGCAAAGTTAGTGTTAGTTTAGGCAAAAATTCAAACAGTTAGTGGGTTAGTCAAAAATAGAGAAAAATAAAGAAAAAGTGCTTGATCTAGATCACCACCTCACTTAATCATTGTCAATCTATTTCAATCCCCGGCAACGGCGCCAAAAACTTGATGTGCAGAAAACGATCCGACACAAAACTCACCGGCAAGTGCACCGGGTCGCATCAAGTAATAATAACTCACGGGAGTGAGGTCGATCCCACAGGGATTGAAGGATTGATCAATTTTAGTTTAGTGGTTGATTTAGTCAAGCGAATCAAGATTTGGTTGAGAGATTTGTGATTTGCAGAATTTAAATTGCATGGAAAGTAAAGGGAATGGGCAATTTGCATGAAATTAAAGAGAACTGAAATTCAAAGTGCTGAATCTTAAAGAGCAAGAAATTATATGGCCAAAACTTAGAACGCAAAAAATGTAAATTGCAGAATCTTAAAGTGCAAGAAATGTAAATGGCTTGAATTGTAAAGGGAATTGGGAATTGGATTTGCAGAAATTAAACAAGGAAAAGTAAAATTCAACAAACAGAAGAGTAGAAGATAACTTGAATTGAATCAGATCTAAAACGGAATTGTAAATGGGCTTGAAAAGCATTAAACAGATAATCGAAAATGGGAATGCAGATCTCAGGACTCAAGAGACTAGATAACCAAGTCTAGATCTCAATGCCTTCCTAGATCCAACAAGAGCAATTGCAAAGGAAATGTAAATTGCAGAGAAAGTAGAAGAAGAAGCAATTATCAGAAAGTGAAATTCAATTATGCAGTAAAATTAAACAAGATCCCAAGGAGAGATTGAAACAGAATTTCTTCAATTCTCCACCCAAGATCCGAAGCAAGAAAAGTAAAGAGTAATCAAGCAAGAACAAGGAGGAAGAGAGATCAATTCTCCTCCCCAAATTCTCTTGAATTAAAACAACAATGCCAAAATGTAAAAGTGAGCCCTCTACAAAACTACTAAATCAAAAACCGAAAAGAAAGCTCTTTAGAAACTTAAATCTTCATCTATTTATACACTTTCTTTAAATGGTCTTCAAGCCTTGAATTGGGCCTTTGCTCTTGATGGAATTGGGTTGATAGAGGCCTTGGTTGATTGCTCTTGGAGTTGGAGAGAGAACCGAAGTGAACCGGGTTGGGAATTATAAAAGCTTGGGTAAAAGTTTGAGTAAAAGTTTGAGGCAAACTTTTACTCAAACTTTTTACATCAGCAACCCCATTCTTGCTGCTACCAACGTTTGAGCTAAAGTTTGGGGTCAAACTTTTGCTCAAACGTTGGCCCCCTTATGCACACTCATGGCGCCAACGTTTGCCAAAAAGTTTGAGACAAACGTTGGCGCAAACTTTTTGTCTCCAGGGTGAGTTGCTGATGGGGCCAACGTTTGCCAAAAAGTTTGAGGCAAACGTTGGCGCAAACTTTTTCTCTCCAGGGTGTTGATTTGTGATGCCAACGTTTGCCAAAAATTTTGAGGCAAACGTTGGCTCAAGCTTTTCTCCCAAAAGTTTGAGCTAAAGTTTGAGGCAAACTTTTGCTCAAGCTTTTTGTTCCCTGGTATGTTTTCACTTATCCGAAAGTATGAGCTAAAGTTTGAGGCAAACTTTTGCTCAAACGTTTTGTTCTCTTTTGCTCCTAGCCATTCCTTCTTGCTTCAACCTTTCTCCAAGCTTTCTTCACCTATCATTAATCAACCAAACACATCAAAGCTATGCTCAAAATCATGAGTTTGTCATTCTTTCATAATATGTGGCAATTATAGCATAAATCCTCATGAAATTGTATTAATTCATCTATGGTTGATTAAATCAAAGGAAACATGAAAATCTACCCAATTGGCTTGCTTGTGGCTCAAGAAAGTGCATAATTTAATTGAAAACAAAAGAAAAAGGCTAGTGAAACTAGGCTAAGATGACTTGTCATCATTGATCTTGATTGTTATTGTTGATTTCTTGTTTATGTTGGTTATGGATTTCCTTTAATTCTTGCATTTTATGATGTTTACTTTTCTTGCATACTAGGTGTTTGATAAAATGTTTCTTCTAGTTTTTGAGTAGTTTTCTTTACTCTTGGCCTAGGCTAAGGGAATTGAGTGACCTTGAGTCATTGGATCTCATTGAATTGGTGATTTGAGAACCCTTGGTGGTCAATTTGATACCCATTGATACTAACCCACTACTAATCTAATTAGTAGATAGGTTGGGACTTATGGGTTGATGTTGATTAAGCCATTTAATATACTTCAAGTATAGAAGTGAACTTAATGAGCTTGGTTCCTCATAATTATTAATATTTGGTTTGTAGACAAGGATGGTGATCTCAATTACCTATGTCTAGCCAAGAGTTCTTTCCTTTATTTTATTAGCTCTTATCATTTACTTTCTTGTCATTTAACTTCTTGCAAAAAAAATATAAAAATCAAACCCCTTTGTTCCTTCATAGCCAATAATTGAGCATTTCATTGCAATTCCTTGTGAGACGACCCGGAGTCTAAATACTTCGGTTAATTTTCATTGGGGTTTGTACATGTGACAACTCAAATTTTTTATGTGGGAATTGTTTGTTGGTTTAGAACTAAACTTCCAACGAGAATTTAATTGTGAAATTCTATACCATCAAAGAATTCACTCATCATCGCCCCATTTAGAAACTTTTCCTTTTTCCTTCTTGGTGGCCAACCTAAAAGGAGAGAAAAAGAGAGAAAATTAAGCCTATAACAAAGATATCAAAGCAAATAGAACATAGGCGGGGGCTAATGCCAAATAAGAATATGGTTCTCAACTACATGAACTACATGGTAGCTACAACATATAAGTGAGAGAACAATATAAGCTAAGGCATATTTATACTTGATGCAAGAGTAAAGTCAAAGCATGAGGAGCACTCCAAAGCATCAAGTTCAAACAAGAAAGAGTGGGTCATGAAAGACAATATGAGTTCATATCAATGCATAAAGAACACAAGAGTCATAAAAGATTAAGCATTGATTTAAAAGTTTCATCACCCAACAATATCAAACAAGTCAAGAAGCACCAAAATAATACAAGAAATTTGATAAACCTCTATTTCATGGTTTATCTTGTGCTCATTTGAGTGGTTTTTATCAACTCTTTACCGACTTATTCATACTATTTGCATGGTTTTACATTTGCCTTCCTAATTATGTGCCTTGATTGAAAACATGCTTCTTTGATAATATATTTGCTTATTATTAATCCTTTCTTATCACCATTAGATGCCTTGATATGTGTGTTAAGTGTTTTTAGATATTATAGGGCAGGAATGACTTGGAGGATGGAAAGGAAGCATGCAAAAGTGGAAGGAATACAAGAAGATGAAGAAGTTGCTAAGCTGTCCAACCTGACCTCTTCGCACTCAAACGGCTATAACTATAGCTACAGGGGTCCAAACGACGCGGTTTCAGTTGCGTTGGAAAGCTAACGTCCGGGGCTTCGATTTGATATATAATATGTAATAGTTCCCCTGACGCTAGGCAACGCGACCACGTGATCTATGCGGCCGCGTCGCAGTGACGGAAATCAGCGCATTTGAATTCGCAACCAGCGAATTTTGGGCTGTTTCTGACCCAGTTTGCGGCCTAGAAAACACAGATTAGAGGCTATAAAGTGGGAGAATGCATCCATTCATGGGAGGCTCTCACATTCACAATTTTAGGAGTAGATGTAGTTTTTAGAGAGAGAGGTTCTTTCCTCTCTCTTAGGATTAGGATTTAGGACTTCTCTTAGCTTTAGGAGTGACTCTCAATCCCAGATTCTTTATTTTTATTTTTCCAATTTAATTTATGAACTTTTCTATGTTATGAATTGAATATTTTATTTAATATAATTTGAGGTATTTCAGACTTATGATTGCTCTCTTTAATTTATTAATACTCTGTGTTTATCCAAGTTATTTTCATTCAAGTAGACTTTCTCCCTCTTGGCTTTGGTTAAATAATTGGAGACTCTTGAGTTATCAAACTCATTGTTGATTGAAAATTGGAATTCTTCAAGAATTAATTCGAGTTCCACTAACTCTAACTTTTCCTAAGGAAAGACTAGGACTTGAGGAATCAGAATTAATTCATCCACTTAACTTACCTTCATAGTTAGAGGTTAACAAAGTGGGAGAAAAAATCCAATTCTCATCACAATTGATAAGGATAACCAGGATAGGACTTCTGGTTCTCATACCTTTTTAAGAGTTTATTTTACAGTTATTTATTTATTTTTATTGCTTGAAAATATACCTGTGCGCATTGCCCAAACTCCAGAACCCCAATTTACAAACTCATAACCAATAATAAGAACATACCTCCCTGCAATTCCTTGAGAAGACGACCCGAGGTTTGAATACTCGGTTATCAATTTCAAAGGGGTTTGTTACTTGTGATAACCAAAACGTTTGTCCGAAGGGATTTCAGTCGGTTTAGAGACTATATCTACAACGCGACTGTTTTTATGAACTTCTTTACTGGCAAAAATTCCAACGTCAAAATGGCACCGTTGCTGGGGAATTGCAAACGTGTGCCTTATTATTGGTTATTGTAAATATTTTTTGATTTTTGCTTGTTTTTTGTTTTTATTTTTGCTTTTTCATAAATTAAGAGGTTATTGGTTTTTATTTAGTTATTAAAAAAAATTTTCAAAAATTTGTTCTTAGTGTTCATCTTGATCTTCAAGTTGTTCTTCACGTTCATCTTGACCTTCAAGCTGTTCTTACTTGTTTTCTTCGTTTTGATCTAAAAATTTGAAATTTGGTGTCATTTTATTGTTTTTCTCTTTCCTCATTAAATTGAAAAATATTTTTTTAATTAATTTTTTTCGAAAAAAAAATTTCAGATTTTTATTTTTAAAATTTTTATCTTATCTTATCTTATTTCAAAAATCAAATTTCAAAATTCAAATTTAAAAATTTTCAAAATTTAAATTTAAAAATTTTCAAATTTCAAATTTCAAAAATTCAAATTACAAAAATTTAAAATTCATATTTCAAAATTCAAATTTCAAAATTTCAAATTTCAAATTTCAAAATTTAATTTTCAAATTCAAAATTTAAATATCCTTTTAATTTAAATTTATTTTTATTTTCATTTTTAATTTTTATTTTGCTACTATGAACTCTCACCCCTTTGGCTATGAGTCTGGTTACAATTATGTTGCAGGAAGAAGAAATTACAATGAGAACAGGCATCAAGGTTGGAACAATCAAAGATGGGAGGAGCCACAAGGATTTGATCAACCCTCATGGCAACAACCACCTCCAATAGACTATCAACAACCACCACCATATGCCTATGAATCCTCTCCTCAACATGACTTTGGACCACCATACTCACAAGCCCCTTTTCCGCCATTCATCTCCATATGACCCTAACCCTCAACCACCATACCAACCACCTTATGAGCCATATGAACCATATATAGAACCACCCCAATTCCAACCCAATTACTCACAAGAACCACCACTTCAATATTCACCATCTCCATATCCATCAATCCAAGAGCACTATGATCCTATTTATGAATGCCGAGTGCATCAAGAGACAAAGGATCGTCTCAAGGAAACAGTGGATTGATGTCAGGCAACCATTCGTCAATTGGGGCAAGTAATAATGAGTCAATTAGCTTCCCGACATTTGGACACTCAAGGAACCCCCATGGCTTCATGTGGACAATCTAATGAAGAACGTAGTATGAAGGAGATACTAGAAACTCCAGTGAACAGTACGGAGGATGACTTTGTACTAGAACAAGTAGAGGAAGCCAGAATTATTGAAGAAGAAGAATTGATTGAAGACTTAGGAGATGCAGAACCTCCATGGGAAGGTCCAGTCATAGAACCCCCTTCCAAGACATTTGAATTTGATGCTAAAGAGGGTGTACAACCTCTAAAGCATATCACAGTTAAGGACTTGGAAGAGGTTGATCAAGAGATGGAGATTCAAGAAGAAGAAGCACAACCTCCCATGCCCTTGGAAAGCAATGAAGAGGAGATTGAATTGGAAGAAAGCTACCAAGAGGAAGAGGTTGAAATTGAAGAAGCTTGCAAAGAGGTGGTAATTGTCAGAGAATAGCACAAGGGAGTGGAGCTTGCAATTTCATTAGAAATACCTCCCCCTAAATTACCATCATCCTTCACAACATTCAAGTGGGTAAAATTCATATCCCTTAGCTTTCTAATCCCACTTGAATATGGGCTACTGGAGACGGATGGTCAACTTAGAGCTCTTTGTGGCATTAAGAGTAAGAGGAAGATGGTCAGTGGTAAGAATTGTCCTGCAAGGTTCATAATGGTTGGAAGCTTTAAATTTAAATGCAAAGGTTGGTGTAAAGCTCAACTGAATGGGTCTAAGAAGCTGTTTGGATGTCTCAGTGAGAATTCCAACTGTTCACCACCCAAGTGGAAAAATGATGATGATCAACAAGAAGATGGGTACAAAGCCAAGGTCTGGGACCCCGGGATCTATTCTATCAATAACCACTCTTGGGGCCTGGTCACTTGCTTTAACTTACTTGAAGGCTTTCTGCGCCTAGTTTGGGATCCCGGAGGCCATTGGAATCACAAACATTGGTGGAGATTCCTGGATCAGTACAAGCACAAGCCACCATAACACAGGAATCTCATCCAATGTCCAACTTAAGGACTTTAACTAAAAGTGCTAGGTGGGAGACAACCCACCATAGTATGATTGTTCCTTTTTCATTTTTATTTAGTTTTATTTGTTTTCTAGTTTTATTTTATTTTATTTTATTTTATTGAACCTGGAGTTTTGCATCACATTCATATTAACACTGAATTCTTCATTTTTTAGATTATAAAAAAAAAATTGCCACGTGACGCGACCGCATCAGCGACGCGTCTGCGTCACAAGGAGAAGGGAGAAAATAAAAACGAACAGAGAGTCACGCTGGAGCGTGGCTGGAGGCATGCCACTGGCACAAATCGACCCACGCGACCGCGTCGCCGACGCGTCCGCGTCACATAGGAACTTTGGCCTCCCACGCAACCGCGTCACCCACGCAGCCGCGTGCCCTGAAAATCGAGGTAAAAAAGGGTGCTTGGCCGAAAGTTGTGTTGGAGTTGGGCTGGACTCGTGCTGGAAGCCCAAGCCCTCCCACGCGAACGCCTGCCCCACGCGTTCGCATCGTTTTCAAAAAAATGGCCATCCACGCGATCGCGTCACCCACGCGATCGCGTCACCCAGAATTTTGTTAAAAAGAGTTTCGAACAGAGAGTTGCGCGAACGCGAGGCTGCACTCGCGCCAATCGCACAAAACAGGCCACGCGATCGCGTGACCCACGCGTCCGCGTCACCTGACCTTATCACGCACCATGCGACCGCGTCACTCACGCGTCCGCGTCACAAGCGGCGCACAGAATATCCAGATCAGCCAAATTTCTTATCTTTTCTTCTCTAATCCTTATTTTTCTTATCTTTTCTTATTTCTTTCTTCTTCCTTTCTTATTTTCTTTCACCTCCATTCTATTTTATTTTTATATTTCATTCTTTGCATCTTAATTTTGTGCATATTTTTATTTTCTTTTCTAAATTAATTATTTTTCTTTTGGTGTTAAAAATTTTCATATTTAACTGTTGCATCTTCTCTTGAATTATTTTTGGGTGCTTAGTGACTTGTTTTATTCTGGATAGGTTATATTATTTATATCAATGCCAATCTTTTATACCTGTATTAATTTTTGCATAGATATGAATTTACATTACCTCTCCTTACCCACACTCTCTTCCCTATTGTTACAAATTATTGCATTCTTGAATTGCCATGTGCTTTTATTTGTTTTCTCACATACATGTTGAAGCTTCCATGTAAATGAGACCCTTATCATTTGGCATTAACCCAACCATACTTTATTTATTTTCTTATCTCTATTATTGGGTTACCTTTCTTCCCTTTTTCTTTCAGGATGGCCACCAGGAAGAGAACCGGAAGACGCTTAAAAGGGGAGACAGACAAGTCCATCTGCACAATCCTTAGAGAAAAGCAACAGTTGAAACAACCCGTCCACCTGCACATCTTAGCATGCACCGAGGACGGTGCAATCTTTAAGTGTGGGGAGGTTGGTTGATACCGATCTCCGTGGGTTAGTACCTTCCTATCTCAAACACCAATGTTTTATTTTTTCTTGTTAGTTGTTGCATTTGCATATTTGTTTGATTTTATGCATACTTTACCATTTGGTTGAAGTAATATTTTCTTTTTCAAGAAACCTTTTTAGAGCATTTCACTAATTTGAATAAAATTTAATGTTACATTTGTTTGAAGAGATATTATTTTGGAACATGGGTTAGAGCTCGAACACACAAAACTTGTGAGATTTTGAGCCTATTTGAATTGGTTTCATTTTATCAACCAAAAATTTTGTTTTAGTGTGTATTTTTCTCTCTAAAATTGTGATCTTAGTCTTGCTTAATTCTATATTTCCATTGTTTAATGTATGCATACACTTACATGATTGAGGCCTTTGTTTCACTGAGCTTACATACCCATATGGCCTTAACCTTTCATTATCCCTTGCAAACCAATTTTGAGCCTATTTTACCCCTTTGTTATTTACTTTAGCTCATCACTAACTCTAAGCGAAAAACAATAATGTCCTTAATTTGAATCCTTGGTTAGCTTAGACTAGTGAAAGTGCTCATGAATTAAGTGTGGGGAAAAGTGAATTTGAAAACATTTGGTTTGAGAATTGAGTATGTTAGAATTTTCTGAAAATGTGAAAAAAAAATGTTTAGGACATGACTCATGCATCCAATAATTTAATCATATGCATTGAGAAAAAAAAAAGAAGAAAAGAAGGAAAAAGAGCAAATAAGAAAAAGGGGACAAAATGCCCCAAAGTAAATGTTGAAAACAATGCATATATACTGTACTTGAAATTAGAATGCATGAATATGTGGAAAACATGGTTAATGGATGGTTAGATATTGTATTATGATTACATGGATTGTCTAAAGTTAGGTGAAAAGTTTAAAGATAATTGAGGATTCAAATTTTAGTCCACTTGGCCAAATACAATCCTACCTTGACCCTAACCCCATTACAACCCTTAAAAGACCTCTTGATATGTGTATCTGTGCATTAAATTTATGTTGATTGTTAGATGAAGAGCAAGCCTTAGAAAGCAAGGATAGTAGAGAATTGAGAGAATCGAACCTTAAACACTTGAATGATTAGAGTGTATATACTACCAGTGAGGGTTCGATGCTCAATTCCTTGTTCCCGGCTTTCATGAGCTATTTTCTTCTAGAAGTCTATTTGTGCTTCATTTTCATGATTTGAATTAGTGAAATCCAATTCATATTTGTTCTTAAAAGATTTGTTTATTTTTAACCAAGTAGGTAGAAACATCTTAGCATGTAGTTGCATTTATAGGTTGCATTTCATACATCCTACCATTCCTCTTCATTTTTATAGTTTCTCTTGAGCTTAGCATGAGGACATGCTAGTGTTTAAGTGTGGGGAGGTTGATAAACCTCTATTTCATGGTTTATCTTGTGCTCATTTGAGTGGTTTTTATCAACTCTTTACCCACTTATTCATACTATTTGCATGGTTTTACATTTGCTTTCCTAATTATGTGCCTTGATTGAAAACATGCTTCTTTGATCTTATATTTGCTTATTATTAATCTTCTCTTATCACCATTAGATGCCTTGATATGTGTGTTAAGTGTTTTCAGACATTATAGGGCAGGAATGACTTGGAGGATGGAAAGGAAGCATGCAAAAGTGGAAGGAATACAAGAAGATGAAGAAGTTGCTAAGCTGTCCAGCCTGACCTCTTCGCACTCAAACGGCTATAACTTTAGCTACAGAGGTCCAAACGACGCGGTTCTAGTTGCGTTGGAAAGCTAACATCCGGGGCTTTGATTTGATATATAATATGTTATAGTTTCCTTGATGCTAGGCAATGCGACCGCGTGATCCATGCGGCCGCGTCGCAGTGACGGAAATCAGCGCATTTGAATTCGCAACCAGCGAATTCTGGGCTATTTCTGACCCAGTTTGCGGCCTAGAAAACACAGATTAGAGGCTATAAAGTGGGGGAATGCATCCATTCATGGGAGCCTCTCACATTCACAATTTTAGGAGTAGATGTAGTTTTTAGAGAGAGAGGTTCTCTACTCTCTCTTAGGATTAGGATTTAGGACTTCTCTTAGTTTTAGGAGTGACTCTCAATCCCAAGTTCTTTATTTCTATTTTTCCAATTTAATTTATGAACTTTTCCATGTTATGATTTGAATATTTTATTTAATATAATTAGAAGTATATCAGGCTTAAGATTGCTCTCTTTAATTTATTAATACTCTGTATTTATCCAAGTTATTTTCATTCAAGTAGACTTTCTTCCCTTTTGGCTTTGGTTAAATAATTGGAGACTCTTGAGTTATCAAACTCACTGTTGATTGAAAATTAGAATTCTTCAAGAATTAATTCGAGTTCCACTAACTCTAACTTTTCCTAAGGAAAGACTAGGACTTGAGGAATCAGAATTAATTCATCCACTTAACTTACCTTCATAGTTAGAGGTTAACAAAGTGGGAGAAAAAATCTAATTCTCATCACAATTGATAAGGATAACCAGGATAGGACTTCCGGTTCTCATACCTTGCCAAGAGTTTATTTTACAGTTATTTATTTATTTTTATTGCTTGAAAATATACCTGTGCGCATTGCCCAAACTCCAGAACCCCAATTTACAAACTCATAACCAATAATAAGAACATACCTCCCTGCAATTCCATGAGAAGACGACCCGAGGTTTGAATACTCGGTTATCAATTTCAAAGGGGATTGGTACTTGTGACAACCAAAACGTTTGTACAAAGGGATTTCTGTCGGTTTAGGGACTATATCTACAACGCGACTGTTTTTATGAACTTCTTTACTGGCAAAAATCCGAACGTCAAAATTCTCAACGATTGAGTAAGAGAATTCAACATCATTATTAAAATAAGAAATTTAGAAAATAAAATAAGAAAAAGCTATAAAAACATCATTAAAATGCAATGAATAAAAGTATGCAAATGCAATAAACAAAAGAAAATGAAAGATGAGAAAAAAAATACTCTTTTTTTTTATAGGGTAAAGACTAAAGTAAGAATGGAAGAGGAGAGAATAAGAAAGGAGATGTAAAGTGGAGAATAAAGAAAGATGGGTGGAATAAGGCAATCCACGCATACGCGTAGTGGACGCGTGTGCGTGGTGATGGTGAAATGGGAGCGACGCGTACGCGTGACCACGCAGGTGGTGCCTGAGAGAGTCAACGCGTACACGTGGTGTACGCATACGCGTGCGTTGGTTTGTGCCAGAGGCACAATGTTCGCGCGATGCAGGCACATCTGGATTTTGGCTGGGAGGTGAAACTTCTGTATCCACGGGTACGCGTCATGTACGCGTGAGCGTGGAATGGCCGAAAAGCTTGGAGCACGCGTACGCGTGTTGTACACTTACGCTTGGGTTGGTGCATTGTTTTTCAAAATTTGCAAGTTCTTGCACCAAACCAAGCATTCTAAACCTCCAAACAGCTACCAAAACACCATAAAACCTTATTCAACATGCTAAATTACGAAATAAACTCAAAAAGCTAATCAAACATGAAATTAAAGTAAATCCTACCCATATGTACAAAAGAGAAAAATGAAAAGAGTTTACCATGGTGGGGTGTCTCCCACCTAGCACTTTTGTTTATTCTCCTTAAGTTGGACTTATGGGGAGCTCTTCTTAAGGTGGCTTGTGCTTAAACTCTTCTTGGAACTTCCACCAATGCTTGGTTCTCAATTGTGCCCCATGATTTCACATAAGTTTCACCAAGTCTTGATGGAGTTCTTCACAAGCTTGGCGCTCCCAAAATCGATCCTCTTCTTGTAATCCGGGATCCCACACTTTATTTTCACACCCGTCTTCAAGTTGATCATTATTAGTCCATCCGGGTGGCAAGCAAGATGAATTCCCAATGAAGTGCCCAACAATCTTCCTAGGCCCATCTAGTTGAGCACTCTTCCAACCTTTATATTGCATCTTTGACGTCTCAACCATAATGAACCTTGATTTGCAATGCCAACCACGAAACATCTTTCTCTTACGCTTCATCCAACAAAGCATCCTAAGTTGACCATCCATTTCAAGCAAACCATACTCAAGTGGGGCAATAAAACTAATAGAAATGAATTTCACCCACTCAAATGAAGGGGTAGATGACAACCTAGGTAAAGAAGCTTCCAAGGATCTTGATAAAGCGTATTAAACTCCCGTCCTTCTTTTTCTAAGGACTTCCACCTCATTACAAGATTTCTCAATTTCAATCCTTTGTTCCTCAATTTTATCTAAGCCTTTTCCCTTACTTAAGTCATAATTGGGAGGGTGAGAGAGGTTTACCTCCACAACGCTTTCAAATCCACCGGGGGAAGGCTCTTCAAGCTCAAAGGATTCTTCACCACTAAGACTTGATGCTTGATCTTCAATGCCAAGGGGACTCAATTCTTGCTCTATCTTGTCCAATTCTTCATATGGGTGATGACAAGTCATCTTAGCCTATTTTAGCTAGTCTTTTTCTTTTGTTTTCATTAGAATTATGCACTTTCTTGAGCTACAAGCAAGCTAATTGAGTAGATTTTCATGTTTCCCTTGATTGAACCAACCATATATGAATTCATGCCATTTCATGAGGTTTTGTGCTATATTTGTTGCATATTATGAAAGATTGAATATCTCATGATTTTGAGCATAGCTTTGATGAGTTTGGTTGATTCATGATAAGTGAAGAAAGCTTGGAAAAAGGTTGAAGCAAAGAGGAATGGCTAGAAGTGAAGAAAGGGATAAGTGAAATTGAACTTGGAGGCATGAAGTTAGCCCCAACGTTAGCCCCCTAACTTGGAGGCTAATGTTGGGCATGAAGATCACTCCCTGGACTCCCCACGTTTGAGCCAACGTTAGCCCCCTAACTTGGAGGCTAACGTTGGCAAGAGAAACTTGAAACTCATCCCTGGGCCAGCCAACGTTTGCGCCAACGTTAGCCCCCTAACTTGGAGGCTAACGTTGGCACATGAGTTATAAAGGGGGAGAAGGCCAACGTTTGCGCCAACGTTAGCCCCCTAACTTGGAGGCTAACGTTGGCACCTTAATTACAAAGGGGGAGAAGGCCAACGTTTGCGCCAACGTTAGCCCCCTAACTTGGAGGCTAACGTTGGCTCCACTAGCACAAAGCATTGCCAACGTTAGGGTCAAAGTTAGACCCCTAACATTGGCACCAACGTCCAAACCAGAGAATTATGCTTGCTGCTATGAAAAGTTAGGGTCAAAGTTAGACCCCTAACTTTGGCCCTAACGTTAGGTCCAACCATGGCTAACTTCAAAACCGGTTCAATTGGTTCACTTCGGTTCTTCTTCAAACTTCAAGAGCAATCAACCAAGGCCTCTTTCAACCCAATTCCACCAAGAACAAAGGCCCAACTCAAGGCTTGAAGATCATTTTTGGAAAGTGTATAAATAGGATAGAATTCAAGTTATTCAGAGAGCTTTCCTTTTAGAATTTCCATAATAGTTTTGGGAGAGCTTTTGCACTGGAGTGAACTTTAATTTCTTGTTTTCATTGCTTTCAATTTCAAGTTACAATTGCCTTGGATCTTGGATTGGAGAATTGAAGAAATTCTGTTTCAATCTCAATCTTGGATCTCTCTGTTTTCTTTACTGTTAATTGAATTTCATTTCCGGTTCATTGTTCTTCATCTCTTTTCTTTGCAATTTACAATTTCCTTGCTATTGTTCTTGTTGGATCTAGGAAGGCATTGAGATCTAGACTTAGTTTTCTAGTCTCTGGGTCCTGAGATCTGAATTTCTCATTTCAATTCCCTGTTTATTGCTTTTTCTGTTCATTTACTTTACTGCTTCAAGATCCGGTTCAATCCCAATTCCCTTTCCCTCTTCTGTTTGATGCAATTTAATTTTTCCTCGTTTAATTTCTGCAAATCCACATCCCAATCCCCTTTACATTTCAAGCAATTTACCTTCCTTGCACTTTAAGATTCTGCAATTTACATTTCTTGCACTTTAAGTTTCTGCCATTTGATTTCTTGTTCTTTAAGTTTCAGAAATTTAATTCTTGTTCTCTTTACTTCAATGCAATTTAATTCTGCAAGTCACAAAACCATCAACCAAATCTTGATTCGCTTGACTAAATTAACCACTAAGCTAAAATTGCTCAATCCTTCAATCCTTGTGGGATCGACCTCACTCCCGTGAGTTTTTATTACTTGATACGACCCGGTACACTTGCCGGTTAGTTTTGGGTATTTTGGGAGAGATTTATGTTTCCTCCAAAATATCTCATCAAGTTTTTGGCGTCGTTGCCGGGGATTGATTAGATTGACAATGATTAAGCGAGGTGGTGATCTAGATCAAGCAGTTTTTCTTTATTTTTCTTTAATTTTTGATTAACCCACTAACTGTTTGAATTTTTGCTTGAACTAAACTTCATTCTAGCAATAGATTGAAGTGATCTTGCTGGTGTTTCTTTTGTCTTGTTTGTATGTCAGGTACAGGGAGATCCGTTCCTGTTTTATCTGAAGCTGATCAGAGAACTCTTAGAAGGATAAGAAGAGCCGAAAGAGGGAAAAATATTGTTGGAGAAGACGAATCTGAGGAGGAATACCACGAAATGGAAGGAGATACATCTAATCCAGGAGGAGGAGTTAATAATCAACCACAACAAAGGAGAGTATTGGCTTCCTATGCCTTTGCAAATGCTAGACATTGTGGAAGCAGCATTCTCACCCCTAATGTCAATGCAAATAACTTTGAACTGAAGCCACAACTCATCACATTGGTCCAGAACAATTGCTCATTTGGGGGAGGACCATTGGAGGATCCAAATCAACATCTATCTACCTTCTTTAGGATCTGTGACACTGTCAAATCCAATGGCGTGAATCCTGAAACCTACAAGCTTCTACTGTTCCCGTTCTCATTAAGGGATAAGGCTGCACAATGGCTTGAAACATTCCCCCAAGGAAGTATCACTAGTTGGGATGACTTGGTGACTAAATTTCTAGCCAAATTCTATCCACCCCAAAGAGTCATCAGGCTGAAAACCGAGGTGCAGACATTCACACAATTAGATGCTGAATCCTTGTATGAAGCATGGGAGAGGTACAAAGCCTTAATCAGAAAGTGTCCTCCAGAGATGTTCAATGAATGGGACGTGCTGCAAAATTTCTATGAAGGCCTGACATTGAAATCTCAGGAGGCATTAGATCATTCTGCTGGAGGTTCACTACAACTAATGAAAACTGCTGAGGAAGCTCAGAATCTTGTGGATATGGTGGCCAACAATCAATATTTCTTTGCTCATCAAAGAAACCGCCAACCATCACAAAGGAGAGGAGTAATGGAGCTAGAAGAAGTAGATTCAATCCTGGCTCAAAACAAGATGATGCAGCAGCAAATTCAGCAACAATTTGAGCAAATGGCCAAGAGGATTGATAGTCTCCAAGTTGCAGCAGTCAACACTAGCCAACCATCAACCACATGGGGACAGAGTGAAGAAACTCAAGAAGGACAACAACAAGAGCAAGTTCAGTATATGCACAACCAAGGACCAAATGAAGTGTATGGTGATACATACAATCTATCCTGGAAGAACCACCCAAACCTCAGATGGGGAGATAACCATACCCAAAACCAACAACCATGGCAGAGGAACTCAAACCAACACAATCCAAGAAACAACCAAAATCACAACCAGCAGCAGACTAACCAAAACCCCTTCAGAAAACCTCAAAACAACTACCCCAACATCAACCAATACCAATCTAATAACCAATCCACCAACCAAAATGCCTACCATCCACCACCCACATCTCATAACCCACCTCAAGTATCACCTGAAGCTCAAAGAATTACTCACTTGGAAGCCATGATAGACAAAATGTTGAAACACCAAGAAATGGTAGCCAAGAATCAGGAAGCCTCTATAAAGAGCCTAGAGAGACAGATGGGGCAACTCTCCAAGCAAGCATCTGTTGAGAGACCTTCCAACGCACTGCCCAGTGACACAATTCCAAATCCCAAGGAGGAATGCAAGGCAATACAATTGAGGAGTGGGAGAACATTGATAAGCAACAATGACACTACAAGGAAGCAAGCAGAGAACATCAAAGAACCAACAGAGGATGAGAATCAAACAAAGGCAGATGAGGATAAGGAGCAAGATGTGATGCTAAACAAAGACACTGAGAAACTCAAAGAGAAGAACAACCAGCCACATAGCTCAAATGAAGTAGCTCAGGGGCAGCAGCAAATGGGAAAAAGCATCACACCTCCACTGCCTTACCCTCAGAGGTTCAACAAAGAGGTTAAAGACCAACGGTTTCACAAATTCCTTGAGATTTTTAAGAAGCTGGAAATCAATATTCCTTTGGCTGAAGCACTTGAACAAATGCCTCTATATTCCAAGTTTCTGAAGGATCTTATCAACAAGAAAAGAAGTTGGCTTGAAAGGAAAACTATACTACTCACCGAGGAATGCAGTGCTGTGATTCAACGGGGTATTCCACCAAAACTTAAGGATCCGGGAAGCTTTGTAGTCTCATGCACTATTGGCAAGATAATTCTCAACAAGGCTCTCTGTGACCTGGGAGCCAGCATCAATCTAATGCCTCTCTCAATGATGAGAAAACTTTCCATAGAAGAGCTTAAACCCACCAGGATGTCACTAGTCATGGCTGACAGATCAATCAAGACACCTAATGGAATTGTGGAAAATCTGTTGGTGAAGATTGGAGAGTTTATTTTCCCAGCAGATTTTGTAATTTTGGACACTAAAGAAGAAGGAAACGACTCAATCATTCTGGGAAGGCCATTCCTACATACAGCAAGGGCCATTATTGATGTAGAAAAAGGAGAAATGACCTTCAGGGTCCATAATGAACAAATGATCATAAATGTGTTCAAATCAATGCAAAACGCTCCTGAGCAAGAGGATTACATGAGAGTGGATATGATAGACAGTTTGGTGGAAGAAACAGTAGAAGAAAATTTCCAAGAGCAAGAAGGAAATCAAGGGGCAACAGAGGAACAAGTGGCTGAGACCTCTACTGAGCAAGATGAAAGGCAAGATAAGAAGGAGGATGTACAAAGACAAGAACTGAAACCTTTACCCACCCATCTCAAATATGCATTCCTTGGCACATCGGAGAGCTTCTCAGTAATCATTAATTCGTCCCTGACAAAGAAGGAAGAAGGAGAACTTCTTGATGTACTCAAAGCTCACAAAGATGCTTTAGGATGGACCATTGATGATCTGAAAGGAATCAGCCCTGCAGTATGTATGCATAAGATCCTCTTAGAAGATAATTCCAAACCAGTGGTTCAACTGCAAAGAAGATTAAATCCCACAATGAAGGAAGTTGTCCAGAAGGAAGTAATGAAGTTGTGGAATGCAGGGATAATCTTCCCAATATCTGACAGCCCGTGGGTAAGCCCGGTTCAAGTTGTACCAAAGAAGGGAGGGATGACGGTCATCACTAATGAAAAGAATGAGTTGATCCCTACTAGAACAGTGACTGGGTGGAGAATGTGCATAGACTATAGAAAATTGAATGATGCCACCAGGAAGGATCATTTCCCTCTCCCATTCATTGATCAAATGCTGGAAAGGTTAGCCGGCCATGCCTATTACTGCTTTTTGGACGGATATTCTGGGTATAATCAAATCGTGGTGGACCCCAAGGACCAAGAGAAAACTGCCTTTACATGTCCATTTGGAGTTTTTGCATATCGGAGGATGCCCTTTGGGCTCTGCAACGCCCCTGCCACATTTCAAAGGTGTATGCTCTCCATTTTCTCTGATATGGTCGAAAAATTTTTAGAAGTTTTCATGGATGACTTCTCTGTTTTTGGTGATAATTTCAATGCTTGCCTAAACCATTTAACCCTTGTCTTGAAACGGTGCCAAGAAACCAACTTGGTTTTAAACTGGGAGAAATGCCATTTCATGGTACCCGAAGGGATTGTTCTTGGCCATAAAGTTTCAAAAAAAGGGATAGAGGTTGATAAGGCAAAGGTTGAGATTATAGAAAAACTCCCTCCACCAATTAATGTGAAATCTGTTAGAAGTTTCTTGGGGCATGCCGGATTTTACAGAAGGTTTATCAAGGACTTTTCAAAAATAGCCAAACCTTTGAGTAATCTGTTAATGCTTGATAACCCTTTTGTTTTTTATGAAAACTGCCAGCATGCCTTTGAAACTTTAAAAAATAGACTCACAACAGCACCAATCATCACACCTCCAGATTGGAAATTACCTTTTGAACTCATGTGTGATGCAAGTGATTTTGCAATTGGTGCTGTACTTGGGCAGAAAAAGGGAAATTTGCATCATGTCATATATTATGCAAGTAAAGTGTTGAATGAGGCCCAAAGAAATTACACCACAACAGAAAAGGAATTGCTAGCTGTAGTTTATGCATTTGATAAGTTTAGATCATATCTAATAGGATCCAAGGTTGTGGTCTACACTGATCATGCTGCACTTAAGTATTTGATGTCAAAGCAGGATGCTAAACCAAGACTCATCAGATGGATACTGCTCCTACAAGAATTTGACATAGAGATAAAAGATAGGAAGGGCACTGAAAATCAGGTCACTGATCATCTGTCGAGGTTACCATAAGAAACAAATCAGAAAGCATCCCAGCCCATAAATGAAAACTTCCCAGATGAGTACCTTCTGCAAATCCAGCAAGCGCCATGGTTTGCTGACATAGCAAATTACAAAGTGGGAAGGAAGATACCGCAAGAGTTCTCTAAGCAACAAGTGAAGAAGTTGATCAATGAATCCAGGAAATTCTCATGGGATGAACCCTTCTTGTTCAAAAGATGCTCTGATGGAGTAATCAGAAGGTGTGTTCCAGAAAGTGAAATTAGGGACATCTTGTGGCATTGTCATGGTTCAGCTTATGGTGGACACTTTGGCCCAGAAAAAACAGCCGCAAAAATACTACAGAGTGGCTTCTATTGGCCAACTATCTTCAAGGATGCCAGAGAATATGTACACCAATGTAATGAATGCCAGAAAGCAGGAGGATTAACAAAAAGGAATGAGATGCCTCAAAATTTCATCTTAGAATTAGAATTGTTCGATCTATGGGGAATTGATTTTATGGGGCCTTTTCCTCCTTCTTATTCTTTTAGATATATCTTGGTAGCAGTGGAGTATGTTTCAAAGTGGGTGGAAGCCATAGCCACAACCACCTGTGATGCACAGATTGTCCTCCAATTCCTAAAAAAACACATTTTCACTAGATATGGAGTGCCAAAGGGTCTTATTAGTGATGGCGGTAGTCACTTTTGCAACAAACAAATGGAGAAATTCCTCCACAAGTATGGAGTAATTCACAAAGTAGCCACACCTTACCATCCTCAGACTAATGGCCAAGCTGAACTTGCAAATAGAGAATTAAAGAAGATTCTAGAGAAAACAGTGGGAATCACAAGGAAAGATTGGGCTAGAAAGCTAGATGATGCATTGTGGGCATATAGGA
The DNA here is from genome assembly GCF_003086295.3 of Arachis hypogaea. NCBI lineage: Eukaryota > Viridiplantae > Streptophyta > Magnoliopsida > Fabales > Fabaceae > Arachis > Arachis hypogaea. The sequence goes on from NC_092049.1 coordinate 51,094,156, forward strand.
CAGCTTTCAAAACTCCTATTGGCAAGTCACCCTTCCAGCTATTGTATGGCAAATCTTGCCACCTCCCTGTAGAGCTTGAACACAGAGCTTTCTGGGCCACTAAACTCCTCAACCTTGATCCCCAAGCTGCAGGAGAAAAAAGGTTGTTACAACTAAATGAATTAGATGAATTCAGACTGGAAGCTTATGAAAATGCGAAGATATACAAGGAGAAAGCTAAGAAGTGGCATGACAAGAAGATCACAAAGAAGGAATTCAAGCCAGGACAGCAAGTGCTCCTGTATAATTCGAGGCTTAAAATCTTCCCTGGCAAACTGAAGTCTAAGTGGACTGGCCCATACTTGGTGACAAAGATTTTTCCCTATGGGAATATTGAACTGCTAGATGAGGCAACGAAGAATCAATTCACTGTAAATGGTCACAGAGCAAAGTTGTACTTGGGAGGACAATGGGTTAAGGAAAAAGAGGTTCAACACCTACAGCCCTCTTAAAAAGAATTGAAAGGTGTCAAGCTAGTGACAATAAAAGAGCGCTTGTTGGGAGGCAACCCAACCTGAGGTAGTTTTCTTTTCATAGTTATTTCAATAAAAAGGTTAAATGATTGGTATGTATTGAGAGGAGCTAAGTTTGGTGTTGCACACCAAAACAAATTAAGGGAGAATAAAGGATTCTAAGTTTGGTGTTCCACAAAAATCCTACTTACAAGCACATTCTCACTTTCTACATAAAAGGATTACTAGCTCCAAGCAATCTGATAAATCATTTAATCATTGTCTGTTTCTAATTTTTAGTAAAGATTTAGGCTTTCTCATATGGTTATGCATAAGAAACATGGCAAAGGGACTAAGTTTGGTGTTCACACACCAAAGTAAGTTCAAACGCCTATAAGAAAGTCTTGCACCCTAACCAGTCATCTAAGGGCTTGAGAAACAAGCAACTTCCATTAACACTGCAGGAATTCAATCACTCTCTTGGGAGGACTACACACCATTAGCCAAGAGAAAGAAAAAGAAGCCACCAAGAGGTTGTATTGTCACTTAACTCCATCAGCATTGAATTACTCTAAATTTGAAGTGTGAATATGCCCATCTTAACAGTGACTGTTAGTGTAGTAGTCTGTACAGCATGTTTGTTTCTTTTAAAATAAGTAGGCTAGTTTATGTGTGTGCTTGTGTGTTTACTTTCACTTGACAAGAAGCATGTGTTGTCCCCTGCATCTTTCAATTCAATAAAAGAACAGTTTGAATGTGAAGCAAGATAGTCTCTGTTAGTTAGAAGTGGAATAAAAGTAAGTGGTGGTATGTGTGTGATTGTATAATAGCTCACTTTTAGTGAATAAAGAGCTAGGATATCTCCTTCTAAGTAAAGAGTGGTTTACTGTCTAGGAATCTCAATTGAATTAAATTCCTTGGTTAGAAAGAAAAACAAAAAGAAGGAAAAAACAAAGAGAGCCAAAAAGTGGCAAAACAAAAGAAAAACAAAAAGAAACAAAGCTGGACACCAATAGCTTGAACCTTAAAATATATGCCTGTGATGTCTTTGTACTAGGATCTGCTTGTATTAGTAAGCTCTTAGGAGTGCCTCAACACTTGGTGGCTTGGGTTAACTAACCCGGGATCATCAGCTGAAAGTCCACTATCAAGAGCAACCTAACTACAAGGCATTTAGTAGCCCAAAGAGGTGCTGGGCATCAATGTTTTAAGAAGGAATGTGAGCCAAGTGTCTATGGTGAATAATGTGTCAAGTATAAAGAAAAGAAAATGAACTTGCTACACATGACACTCAAATAAAGCTTTTGAATAAAGTAATAGCCAAGGATAAAGGACTAATGAGAGGTCATAGCAGTATGTCACTTGAAGCTTGAAGGAGACTTTCTAGGCCTAGGAGTCAATAAGAAGTGAGCATTTGCATATCCACATAAAACCCCATGAACTATCAATAATACTCTGCTAGCATGAACTTCCTCTTCCATTTCATTCTTTCTTCTTAATAATTCATTTCTTGCTTGGGGACAAGCAAGCTTTAAGTTTGGTGTTGTGATGACAAGTCATCTTAGCCTATTTTAGCTAGTCTTTTTCTTTTGTTTTCATTAGAATTATGCACTTTCTTGAGCTACAAGCAAGCTAATTGAGTAGATTTTCATGTTTCCCTTGATTGAACCAACCATATATGAATTCATGCCATTTCATGAGGTTTTGTGCTATATTTGTTGCATATTATGAAAGATTGAATATCTCATGATTTTGAGCATAGCTTTGATGAGTTTGGTTGATTCATGATAGGTGAAGAAAGCTTGGAAAAAGGTTGAAGCAAAGAGGAATGGCTAGAAGTGAAGAAAGGGATAAGTGAAATTGAACTTGGAGGCATGAAGTTAGCCCCAACGTTAGCCCCCTAACTTGGAGGCTAACGTTGGGCATGAAGATCACTCCCTGGACTCCCCACGTTTGAGCCAACGTTAGCCCCCTAACTTGGAGGCTAACGTTGGCAAGAGAAACTTGAAACTCATCCCTGGGCCAGCCAACGTTTGGGCCAACGTTAGCCCCCTAACTTGGAGGCTAACGTTGGCACATGAGTTATAAAGGGGGAGAAGGCCAACGTTTGCGCCAACGTTAGCCCCCTAACTTGGAGGCTAACGTTGGCACCTTAATTACAAAGGGGGAGAAGGCCAACGTTTGCGCCAACGTTAGCCCCCTAACTTGGAGGCTAACGTTGGCTCCACTAGCACAAAGCATTGCCAACGTTAGGGTCAAAGTTAGACCCCTAACGTTGGCACCAACGTCCAAACCAGAGAATTATGCTTGCTGCTATGAAAAGTTAGGGTCAAAGTTAGACCCCTAACTTTGGCCCTAACGTTAGGTCCAACCATGGCTAACTTCAAAACCGGTTCAATTGGTTCATTTCGGTTCTTCTTCAAACTTCAAGAGCAATCAACCAAGGCCTCTTTCAACCCAATTCCACCAAGAACAAAGGCCCAACTCAAGGCTTGAAGATCATTTTTGGAAAGTGTATAAATAGGATAGAATTCAAGTTATTCAGAGAGCTTTCCTTTTAGAATTTCCATAATAGTTTTGGGAGAGCTTTTGCACTGGAGTGAACTTTAATTTCTTGTTTTCATTGCTTTCAATTTCAAGTTACAATTGCCTTAGATCTTGGATTGGAGAATTGAAGAAATTCTGTTTCAATCTCAATCTTGGATCTCTCTGTTTTCTTTACTGTTAATTGAATTTCATTTCCGGTTCATTGTTCTTCATCTCTTTTCTTTGCAATTTACAATTTCCTTGCTATTGTTCTTGTTGGATCTAGGAAGGCATTGAGATCTAGACTTAGTTTTCTAGTCTCTGGGTCCTGAGATCTGAATTTCTCATTTCAATTCCTTGTTTATTGCTTTTTCTGTTCATTTACTTTACTGCTTCAAGATCCGGTTCAATCCCAATTCCCTTTCCCTCTTCTGTTTGATGCAATTTAATTTTTCCTCGTTTAATTTCTGCAAATCCACATCCCAATCCCCTTTACATTTCAAGCAATTTACCTTCCTTGCACTTTAAGATTCCGCAATTTACATTTCTTGCACTTTAAGTTTCTGCCATTTGATTTCTTGTTCTTTAAGTTTCAGCAATTTAATTCTTGTTCTCTTTACTTCAATGCAATTTAATTCTGCAAGTCACAAAACCATCAACCAAATCTTGATTCGCTTGACTAAATTAACCACTAAGCTAAAATTGCTCAATCCTTCAATCCTTGTGGGATCGACCTCACTCCCGTGAGTTTTTATTACTTGATACGACCCGGTACACTTGCCGGTTAGTTTTGGGTATTTTGGGAGAGATGTATGTTTCCTCCAAAATATCTCATCAATGGGATATGCCTTGGAGGTTGTGCACATTCCTCCTTAGCATCAAGTTTAATCATCTTGGAGGGGTTCTCTTCAACGACTTCTTCCTTTTCTTCAACAATCATAGCTTCCTCCAATTGTTCCAACACAAAGCAACTTTCCTCATTTCCCACCGGAGTTTCCAATCTCTCCTTCATGCTATCCTCTTCCTTGGTTCACATGTAGCCGTGGGAGTTCCTTGAGTATTCAAGCATTGGGATGCTAACCGGTTCACCACCTCGTCCAAGGCAGCCGTGAAATTTTGTACATCCCTTTTCATCTCTTCTTGCCCTTGGAGAAGAGCACCAAGGATGTCGTCCATTGGAGGTTGGGGTGGATGGAAGGGTTCATCATTTTGGTGGAAGGGTTCATAATAGGACGGTGGTTCATTATAGTAATGATATGGTGGTTTAACATTCTCCATTTGTTCTACTTGTTGCCCAACACACTCCAATCTTTTGCTCTCAAGTTGAGACTCTACAATCCCCTTCATATTTTCCTCTTTGGTTGCTCTTCCACAATCATCTTTGGACATGTGATATAAATCCCATGCATCTAACATTTGATGGACGGTTGCTTGAAGCCGATCCATTGCTTCCTTGAAGGATGGACATAGATATTCTTCCATGGAGGGTTGTGGTGGAAGGTAGAATTCATCTTGAGGATGAGAATTCACATACATTGGAGGTGGTTCATCTTGGTCTTGGTATGGAGGAGGTGGTTCTTGGAAGTATTGAGGTTGGAATGGTGGTGGTTCTATTTATGACTCATATGGCTCAAAAGATGGTTGGTGTGGTGGATATGGGTTGGGGTCGCATAGAGGTGTTTGGTGGAAAGGGGCTTGTGAGTATGGTTGAGGGTTATGTTGAGGATATGGCTCATAGGCATATGGTGGTGGTTCTTGGAAGTCACAAGCAAATTCACCATAGCTGTTGGATTTATATGCATCATAGAATGGCTCTTGTTCATAGTGCATTGGTAGAGGTTGTTGCAAAGATGATTGGTCACAAGCATATGACTCCTCCTACCTTTGATTGTCCCATCCTTGATACACATCCTCATTGAAGCTTCCATTGCCTACAACATAGTTGTAATCACACTCTTAGCCAAAGTGAGAATTCATAGTAACACAAGAGAACAAAAACTAATAGCAAATAAAGGAAACAAAAAGCTAATAAACAAGTAAAAGGCACACCTATTCACAATATTCACATATATACAATAACCAATAACATAACACCATTGCAATTCCCCGACAACGGCACCATTTTGATGAGAGAAATATTGATTGGTATAGAATTTCACTAATGAAGTCTCGTTGCAAGTATAGTTTCTAAACCAACAATAATCATTTCATACAAAAATTTGGTTGTCACTAGTACAAACCCCTATAAAGATAACCGAAGTATTCAAACCTCGGGTCGTTATCCCTAGGAATTGCAAAAAAAATGTTCTTGTTATTGGTTATGGAGTATGTTTTGGGGTTTGACGTAAGAAACAAGAATTGTAAATTACAAAGGAAATAAACTAACAATTAAGAAAGCTCTTGGCAAGGTGTGAGAACAAGAAGTCCTATCCTAGCTATCCTTATCAATTGTGATGAGAATTGTTTATTGCTCCTGATGACTGCGCATCATGTACCCTTTTTCTTATCTAAAAGGGCCATAAAAAGAGCATAATCTCATTGAATCAATGCAATTTCATGAACCAAATGATATATATTATGGTACATTGCTTTGAAATGGGTTTGTGCTGAATTTTAGGTGAAAAGAGCAACAAAAGGGGAAGAAAATAACAAATAAAGCTAGGCGTGTGAAGTTAGGCGTGCCACTTGAAGCTCTGGGCGTGGCACGCCAAGCTTTTAAACTAACTCTCAACAATGGGCTTGCCACTTGGAGCTCTGGGCGTGGCACGTCAAGCTTTTGAAACCAAATCCCATAAATGGGCGTGCCACTTAGAGCTCCGGGCGTGGCACGCCATGTTTATGAAGCCAAGTCTCAAAGAGGGCGTGCCACTTGGTGTCTTGGGCGTGGCACGCCAGGCTTAAGTTCCATAGGAGTAATTTTGAGCCCCACTATGGGCGTGGCACGCCGGGGCATATGCTAGCCTGACCTCCTCTTATTTAAATGAAGATATCTTGAGCTACACAACTCCAAACGAAGTGATTGCAGTGCCATTAGAAAGTAGACTTCTAGGGATTTCCAACTATGTATAACACTTTATTATAGACACCAGAATTGAGGAAGATACTAACCCCGAAAACACAAGGAGAAAAACACGTCACTACAGAGTTACCAGCCTGACCTCTTCATCTTCAAAGGAACATAACTTGTGTTGTAGAGGTCCAAATGAGGTGACCTTGGTGGCATTGGAAATTTGACATCAAGAGCTTTCCAACGATATATAATACTTTAGGGTGGACGTTAAAATTCGAGATGAAAAAGGCCATTATTTCAGCATTGCAAAACCTGGGCTTGCCACTTGATATCGAAGGCGTGGCACGCCAACTCTATTTTCATAATGGGCGTGCCACTTGAAGCTTTGGGCATGGCACACCAGTTCTAATGGCTAGGAAGGAAAATATGGGGCATGGCACACCAAAGAGTGGGCGTGGCACGCCAGTTTTACAACATAGGGGGCATGGCACGCAAGAAGTGGGCGTGGCATGCCGGGCTACTTGACAAACTGACCTAGTCACCTTCAAATGGGCGTAACTTGAGCTACAGAGGTCCAAATGAGTTGATTCTAAAGGCGTTGGAAAGATAAAATCCAAGGCTTATCATCAATATATAATAATTTATAGTGGAAATTCAATTTGAGGCCCAAAAAACTCCAAACTTTCAACGTTGCAAAGTGGGTCATAATCCAAAGAGCAAAATCAAGTGGGCGTGGCACTTGAAACCACACGCCAACTTTTCCCTATAGCCTCCAACCTTCAACCAAGCCTACTCCAACTCTCATTCAAGCTATAATTGTCAACCAATCAAGGCCACAAGAAGCATCTAGAATAGTTTATTTTCATTTCATTGTAAATTGCTTTTAATTTCATTTAAGTTTGTAATTTAGAAGAGCCTATATAAAGGCCTTAGTTCATAGAATTAGGCATGCTGGATTGGGGGGAAGTCTTAGGACCCTCTTTGTTCACCATCAATTTCTTCTATTTTCTTTCTTACTTTGTAAATAATTTAGTTATGAATTACTAACTCTTTCCATTGGGAAAGAGAGCTCTATTGTTTTTTAATGGATTGATTGTTTTTATTTTTCTTCTTCTCTTCATCTCTCTTTGATTTACTAGAAGGGATTTCATTCTTCATTCTAGCATTCAATTATCTTGGAAAAGAGATTGAATGTATTTGGGTTTAATGTGAACCTTGGAAGAGGAATCATAAAACCATGCTTGAAATCCTTTCTCACACTTGAGTAGATTTGGGTTTTGGTGATTGGATATGGTGACATATAATCCACCCACTACCTGGATCTATGAGGATGTGTGGTATAATTAGGGAACAAGCTTCATCTCTTCTCATGAGCAATTAGACCAAGGAATTGGCTATTGATCAAGATTGGGGAGATTGAGTTACCAAGGGATTGGGACTCAATCACTCATGATTGCCAAGACGTCAATGAGTTGCATGATTGAAGATGAGATGAAATCAATTAATTTGGAGAATTCAATATCTCTTGATCCCAATGTTTATTTTATCTTTCTTTCTTTTATTTACTTTATGGTTATTTACTTTTCTGCACTTTACTTTCCTTCCATTTACTTTCTTGTACTTTATTGCTTTCCTTTACTTTTATGTCATTTACATTTCTTGTTGCTCATCATCGCAATTGTGCTTGTCTAACTAGAATAATTAATCAACTATTGTTTGCTTAATCCAATTAATTTCTTTGGATACGATCCCACTCCTAGTGGGTTATTACTTGACGACAATTTGGTGCGCTTGCCAAAGAACGGATTCATTATATGTGGGTAGTGAATTCCGGGTCATCAAGTTTTATGACGCTTGTCAAATTGCTCATTAATGAAAAAGGGTACATGATGCGCAGTCATCACAACACCAAACTTAAACTTTGCTTGTCCTCAAGCAAACAAAGAATCATGCAATAGATTTTGACAAACCAAGGTGAGAAGAGTAGCAATATTTATGTTCATGGTTAGCTAGTTTCTTATGCATGCTACAGTCATAAAAGAAATTTAAATGATTGATGCTTCTATCTAGCTCTTTTTATGAAATCTTTTTCTTTGAGTTCCTTCCTTGAAACAAGCTTTTCATCTTTTTCTTAGCTTAGCTTCTTGGGTGCTTTGCACCATTTGTTGAAAGCTACGACTCTAAATGCTTTGTCTTCAAGTATTACCACTTGATACATAAGCACCACAAGCATTTAATTAGAGGACTCTTTTAGCTCATTTATTTCTTTTCTTTAATCTCTAATCATTGATGCTCAGATCCTTGAGCTTTGAGGGAGTGCTTTGTACTTGAGCCTAGCCTTGACTCTAAATGTTTTGTTTTCAAGCTTTTTGCTTGATACATAAACATCACAAGTACTTAACAAATGAATTGTCATTGGTACTCAGAGCCTTCAGCTTTTTCATTCTTTCCCTTTTCCTTTTCTTGCCTCATTTGGATTTTACTTCTTCAAAGTTTTCATGATTTCAAAAATTTCATAAAATGTCTTAGATGAAAACTTCAATTAAACAAATTCAAATGCAATTGAGCAACAATAGTCATGCTAGCCTTCCAGTACTTATATGATCATGCTAACTTCTTCTTTAATTACCTTTTTTGTTTAAGATCATGATTCTTAATTGCTTTGACTCACAAAACTCAAGATGGTAGTCATAATGTCATAGCACATGTTACAATTCAAAAAATCAAGCTATGCTTATTCACAACACACATGCATACAAAGGAATAAAAGACAATCATGCAATTTAAAGTGCTGAAAATACGTAAGAGGAAAAAGGAACTGTACCACTTTGTAGTTCATCTTCATTCTTGTTGTCCTTTTCCTCCTATTCTTTCCCTTCCCACACCAAACTTAGAATGATTGCTTGTCCCCAAGCAACAAATAAAATAGTGGTGATGGGGTTTATGATGGGTCATGAGTGTCTTACACAATGAAATGTGAGTAATGCATGTGCTCAAGCAAGTAAAGATAAGGATACAATAAGGGCACAAGAAGTAAAAATAGAGACAATGTGATTGCATTAATAAGTGGTGTATGCATGGTACTTTGCATGAAAGGAAAGTGGCAACACCAAACTTAGTATGACACTTTCATTTTAGAATGAAGCAAGTACCCAGTGAAGAATCAAAATAAAATTGTTGCATGGCAACACCAAACTTAGAATGCAATCATATGTCAAATTATTGAAAGTAAACTAAGTAAAGAAAGAAAATGTTACCTATGGTTGGGTTGCCTCCCAACAAGCGCTCTTTTAATGTCATTATCTTGACATGTTGTTCTCAACTTTCCTCCTCTTCTTCCAATTTGTTAAGAGGAATGACCTCAAGGGGAAAGAAGAGTAAGTGGATGTCCCCTGTTTTGGCCTCTTTCCAACAATCTTTCTTTTGATGTTAGCTTGATTTGCTTTGCTTGTTGGGGTAGTAGGGTGGGATTGTTTGTGGTTGACCTTTTCTTCTTCATGAATATTGTCCTTCGTATCTTGGTCACAATCCTTTTTTTGGTGCTTTTGTTGATTGCCTTCACATCTTTGATCTCAAGAGTTGAGTGTTGTGTTATGGTTGGAGTGTCCTCTTCATCAAGAGCTTCTTGGATTGGTGGCTCACTTGGTACAAGGATCTCTTTCACTTGCTCTGCCAATTCCTCATTTTCACCCACATTAAGCACTTCTCCACTCCTTAGACTGATGGCATGATATTCTTCCCCTGGCCATGGGAAGACATTGGTTGCTTCATCAACAAAATGTTGTGCCAATTTTCTCATTTCCGCTTCTTGATTTATCCTTGAGATTTCCATATCTGCATTCACCCTTACATTTTGCCTTAAAAACTCACTGAGTTGGGCAATGAAGAGATATCTCTTGGAGAGTTCTTCTATTGTAAATTCTAAAAAATTTTGTGAAGGTGCATAGGTTGGACAATTACGGGATGATAGTCCTTGATGAATGGGGTTTGCAGCTTTAAAATCCCAGCCAAAATTTCGGTAGTTATCATAACAATATGAACTATTTTATGGCTCTGGGAGGTATTCCATTTTATTTGATTGCTCATTTTCTATCATTCCTTGGTGATATTCCCAGCCACCATTAGGATAATGACTAGAATTATTTTTTGGTGGTAGGCAATATCCCATATGACATGATTGATCAAAATGTGAGGTAAACTCCATTCTTGCAAAATGCTCTGTCTCAAATAGTAATCACCAAAAGAAATTGGAATCTCATTGTCACAAATGAGGGATTCTTAGTGAGGAAATAACATAAATACCTTAGTAGCAAGAGAAAATAAAAAAAATCAAAAGAATCTTAAATGAACAAAACAAAAGAAAAATGTCTAATCTAGTCAATCAATCAACCGGTAGTTTGTTAATCACAATTAATCCCGGGTAACGGCGCCATAAAACTTGATGACCGGATTTCACTCCCCATATGAAAATGATGAATCCGTTCTTTTGGCAAGCGCACCAAAATTATCGTCAAGTAATAACCCACAGTGGAGTGGGATCGTATCCACAGAGATTGATAGATTTGAGCAATTTTATTCAATTGGTGAATTAGTCAATCTAAACGTAAAAATAAATTGTGATTACGGAATTATAAATGGGCAGAAATATAAATGACTAAAAGGTAAAGAAAAGTAGTAAAGTACTGAAATAGAAATAGCAAGAATGTAAAGGGCAGAAGATAAAATGACTTAAAAGTAAATGGGAATGTGGATATGCAGAATGTAAAAAGAAAGCTATAAAGAAAGTGGAAGATAAGAATAGGGGAATTCATTGAGATAAGGAGATGTTGTCTCTTTGGATTAATTCCAGCTTATATCCTCTTCAATCATGCAACTCATTGACCTCTTGGCAATCATGATTGATTGAGTCCCAATTCCTTGGTGACTCAATCTCTCAGATCCTGATCAATAGCCAATTCCTTGGTCTAATTGCTCTTGAAGAGAGATATGCTTAGTCCCTGATTATACCACACATCATCATAGGTCCAAGTAGAGGGAGGATTATATGTCAACATATCTGATGAGCAGATATTTTATACGCTTTTTGAGGGTAATTTCATGTAGTTTTTAGTATGTTTTAGTTAGTTTTTAGTATATTTTATTAATTTCTAGGAAAAATTCATATTTCTGGATTTTACTATGAGTTTGTATGTTTTTCATTGATTTCAGGTATTTTCTGGCTGAAATTGAGGGAGCTAAGCAAAAATTTGATTCAGGCTAAAAAAGGACTGCAGATGCTGTTGGATTCTGACCTCCCTGCACTCGAAATAGATTTTCTGTTGCTACAAGAGTCCAAATGGCGCGCTATCAATTGCGTTGGAAAGTGGACATCCAGGGCTTTTCAGCAATATATAATAGTCCATACTTTGCTCAAGGATAAATGATGTAAAGTGGCGTTCAACACCAGTTCCATGTTGCATTCTGGCGTTAAACGCCAGAAACAGGTTACAAGTTGGAGTTAAACGCCCAAAACAGGTTACAACCTGGCGTTTAACTCCAGAAACAGCCTAAGCACGTGTAAAACTCAAGTCTCATCCCCAGCACAAACCAAGTGGGCCCCAGAATTGGATTTCTGCACTATCTATCATAGCTTATTCATTTTCTGTAAACCTAGGTTACTAGTTTAGTATTTAAACAACTTTTAGAGATTTATTTTGTACCTCATGAAATTTTAGATCTGAACTTTGTACTCTTTGACGGCATGAGTCTCTAAACTCCATTGTTGTAGGTGAGGAGCTCTGCTGTGTCTCGATTAATTAATGCAATTGTTTCTGTTTTCTACTCAAACACGCTTGTTTCTATCTAAGATGTTCATTCGCACTTCAATATGATGGATGTGATGATCCGTGACATTCATCACCATTCTCAATTTATGAATGCGTGACTGACAACCACCTCCATTCTACCTTCAATTGAATGAGCATATCTTGGATTCCTTAATCAGAATCTTCGTGGTATAACCTAGAATCCATTGCCAGCATTCTTGAGAATTCGGAAAGTCTAAACCTTGTCTGTGGTATTCCGAGTAGGATTCAGGGATTGAATGACTATGACGAGTTTCAAACTTACAAGGGTTGGGCGTAGTGACAGACGCAAAAGGATCAATGGATCCTATTCCAGCATGAGTGAGAACCGACAGATGATTAGCCATGCAGTGACAGCGCACCTAGACCATTTTCATTGAGAGGACGGATGGTAGCCATTGGCAATGGTGATCCAACAACATACAACTTGCCATAGGAGGAACCTTGCGTGCGTGAAGAAGAAGACAGGGGGAAAGTAGAGATTCAGAAGACAAAGCATCTCCAAAACTCCAACATATTCTCCATTACTGCATAACAAGTATTTAATTCATGCTCTTTTATTTTTTGCAATCCAAACTAATAATTATAATTGATTTCCTGACTAAGAAATATAAAATAACCATAGCTTGCTTCAAGCCGACAATCTCTGTGGGATCGACCCTTACTCACGTAAGGTATTACTTGGACGACCCAGTGCACTTGCTGGTTAGTGGTACGAGTTGTGAAAAGTGTGATTTGCAATTCATGCGCCAAGTTTTTGGTGCCGTTGCCGGGGATTGTTCGAGTTTGGACTACTGACGGTTTATTTTGTTGCTTAGATTAAGAAAAATTTCTCTTTTTGCTTTAGAGTCTTCTATTATTGTTTTTGGTCGAAAATTTTTAAATCCTTATTTTCTCTTTTTAATTTTTTTCGAAAATTTTTATAAACAAATAAGTGAGTTTTTCTATTTGAGTTTAGTTTCATATTTTAAGTTTGGTGTCAATTGCATGTTTTTGTTTTGTTTTAAATTTTCGAATTTATGTTCATTATTCTTTCTTAATCTTCAAGTTGTTCTTGCTTATTTCCCTTGTTTGATCTTTAGTTTTCCTTGTTTTATGATTTTTCTTGTTTTTCTTGTGCATTTTCGAATTATTAGTATCCAAAAAAAATATTTTTAAAGTATTTTATATATTAAATACCTTTATTAAAACACTTTCAATTTATAGCTCAATTGGCTACAGCGTTGAGCTTATGTTCTTGGTGATTAGGTATCTTCCTTTTAAAACTTTTTCAAAAATAATTTTTCTTTGATTAAATCTTGTGTCAAGTTTTAAGTTTGGTGTTTTCTTGTTAGTTCTTATTTAATTTTTGAAAATTTATTTTTGATCTTAAAATTTTTAAGTTTGGTGTTCGTTGGTGTTTTTCCTCCAAATTTTCGAAAATAAGGAGCATTAGATCTAAAAATTTTAAGTCTTGTCATTTTATTGTTTTTCTCTTTCCTCATTAAATTCAAAAATATCTTTTCTCTTTATTTTAAATTGAATTTTCAAAAATTACTTTTAAAAATTCAGATTTTTATTTTAAAATCAAATCCTTTCAAAATTCAAAATCTTTTTCAAAAATCGTATCCAGAGTTTTTCAAATCTTCTCAGTTAAGCAATTATTTTCATTTTCAAATTTATTTTTCCCTTGGTTTTCGAAATTTACATTTTAATTTCTAATTATTTTATTTTATTTTATCTTATTATTTTTATTTATCTTAATAATTTGGTTTGTTCTACTTCAATAAAATAAAAATAAAAATATATTTTCTTTGCAATTCATATCAATTCCATTTTATCTATCATGGATCTAAGTGGAAATGAACAGTCTAAAAGGACTCTGGGATCATATGCTAGTCCCACTACTGCTGCATATGGGAGTAGTATCTGTATATCCCCCATCAATGCAGGCAGTTTTGAGCTAAATCCTCAGCTCATTGTCATGGTGCAGCAAAACTGCCAGTATTCCGGTCTTCCATAGGAAGAACCTACTGAGTTTCTGGCACAATTCTTGCAAATTGCTGACAAAGTACGTGACAAGGAGGTAGATCAGGATGTATGCAGGCTGTTACTGTTTCCGTTTACTGTAAAAGATCAAGCCAAAAGGTGGTTAAATAACCAACCCACAGTAAGCATAAGGACATAGAAACAATTATCAGACAAATTCCTGAATCAATATTTCCCTCCGAAAAGGATGACACAGCTAAGGATGGATATCCAAGGATTTAAACAAGAGGATGATGAATCCCTTTATAATGCCTGGGAGAGGTACAGAGGGATGCTAAGCAAATGTCCCTCTGAAATGTTTTCAGAGTGGGTGCAGTTAGACATCTTCTACTATGGGCTTACAGAAGGAGCTCAGATGTCCCTAGACCACTCAGATGGTGGATCTATACGCATGAAGAAAACTATTGAAGAGGCTCAAGAGCTTATTGATATAGTTGCTAGAAACCAGCATCTGTACATAAGTAATGGGTCCTCCATAAAAGAAGAAGCCAAAGCAGTGTCTACTGAACTTGGTCCTCTAGAACAAGTTGCTGAACTCAATCAACAATTGTGCTTTCTAACAAAACAACTAGCAGATAACAGAAGAGAGTCAGGCAGTTCAATTAAAAAGTGGGAAAATATTAAATACCTCACTTCAGAGCAGCAGAAAGCCAACGAAAAAACAACTGACAGAGGATGAGCAAAATATCATCCAAAATCCCTCTGAGGACAGTAAGAGCCCAGAGAGGAACAATTCTGGCATTCAAACGCCAGAAACAAGCAAGGAGCCGGCGTTAAACGCTAGAAACAGGTAATAAGCTGGCGTCCAACGTCAATCAAGCTTCTAACCCTGGCATCCAAATGCCAGTGAGGGATCAGACACACACAAGTGCTGATAGCAACCCCTCTAAAAAGGCTTCTCCAACCACCTCTGTACGAAATAAACCTACAACAACTAAGGTTGAGGAATATAAAGCCAACATACCTTATCCTCAAAAACTCCGCCAGGAGGAGCAGGATAAGCAATTTGCCCGCTTTGCAGACTATCTCAGGACTCTTGAAATAAAGATTCTGTTTGCAGAGGCACTTGAGCAAATACCTTCTTATGCCAAGTTCATGAAAGAGATCTCGAGTCATAAGAAGGATTGGAGAGAAACTGAAAGAGTTCTCCTCACTGAAGAATGCAGTGTAGTCATTTTGAAAAGCTTCCCAAAAAAGCTTAAAGATCCCGAGAGCTTCATGATACCGTGCACATTAGAGGGTAATTGCACCAAGACAGCTTTATGTGATATTGGGGCAATTATCAATCTAGTACCAAAGCAGATAACAGAAGAGTGCCAGGCAGTTCAATTAAGAAGTGGAAAAATATTAAATACCTCACTTCACAGCAACAGAAAGCCAAAAAAAGAACAACTGATAGAGGATGAGCAAAATATCATCCAAAATCCCTCTGAGGACAGTAAGAGCCCAGAGAGGAATAATTATGGCGTTCAAATGCCAGAAACAGGCAAGGAGCCGGCGTTAAACACCCAATGGAAGCTCAGTTCTGGCGTTCAAACGCCAGAAACAGGTAAGAAACTGGCATCCAACGTCAATCAAGCTTCTAACCCTGGCATCCAAACGCCAGTGTGGGATCAGACACACACAAGTGCTGATAGCAACCCCTCTAAAAAGGCTTCTCCAACCACCTTTGTAGGAAATAACCCTACAGCAACTAATGTTGAGGAATACAAAGCCAGCATACCTTATCCTCAAAAACACCTCCAGGAGGCGCAGGATAAGCAATTTGCCCGCTTTGCAGACTATCTCAAGACTCTTGAAATAAAGATTCTGTGTGCAGAGGCACTTGAGCAAATACCTTCTTATGCCAAGTTCATGAAAGAGATCTCGAGTCATAAGAAGGGTTGGAGAGAAACTGAAAGAGTTCTCCTCACTGAAGAATGCAGTACAGTCATTCTAAAAAGCTTCCCAAAAAAGCTTAAAGATCCCGGGAGCTTCATGATACCATGCACATTAGAGGGTAATTGCACCAAGACAACTTTTTGTGATATTGGGGCAAGTATCAATCTAATACCAAAGCAGATAACAGAAGAGTGCCAGGCAGTTCAATTATGAAGTGGGAAAACATTAAATACCATACTTCAGAGCAGCAGAAAGCCAAGGAAAGAACAACTAACAGAGGATGAGTAAAATATCATCCAAAATCCCTCTGAGGATAGTAAGAGCCCAGAGATGAACAATTCTGGCATTCAAACACCAGAAACAGGCAAGGAGCCGGCGTTTAACGCCCAATGGAAGCTCAGTTCTGGCGTTCAAACGCCAGAAACAGGTAAGAAGCTGGCGTCCAATGTCAATCAAGCTTCTAACCCTGGCATCCAAACGCCAGTGAGGGATCAGACACACACAAGTGCTGATAGCAACCCCTCTAAAAAGGCTTCTCCAACCACCTCTGTACGAAATAAACCTACAACAACTAAGGTTGAGGAATATAAAGCCAACATACCTTATCCTCAAAAACTCCGCCAGGAGGAGCAGGATAAGCAATTTGCCCGCTTTGCAGACTATCTCAGGACTCTTGAAATAAAGATTCTGTTTTCAGAGGCACTTGAGCAAATACCTTCTTATGCCAAGTTCATGAAAGAGATCTCGAGTCATAAGAAGGATTGGAGAGAAACTGAAAGAGTTCTCCTCACTGAAGAATGCAGTGCAGTCATTTTGAAAAGCTTCCCAAAAAAGCTTAAAGATCCCGAGAGCTTCATGATACCGTGCACATTAGAGGGTAATTGCACCAAGACAGCTTTATGTGATATTGGGGCAATTATCAATCTAGTACCAAAGCAGATAACAGAAGAGTGCCAGGCAGTTCAATTAAGAAGTGGAAAAATATTAAATACCTCACTTCACAGCAACAGAAAGCCAAAAAAAGAACAACTGACAGAGGATGAGCAAAATATCATCCAAAATCCCTCTGAGGACAGTAAGAGCCCAGAGAGGAATAATTATGGCGTTCAAATGCCAGAAACAGGCAAGGAGCCGGCGTTAAACACCCAATGGAAGCTCAGTTCTGGCGTTCAAACGCCAGAAACAGGTAAGAAACTGGCATCCAACGTCAATCAAGCTTCTAACCCTGGCATCCAAACGCCAGTGTGGGATCAGACACACACAAGTGCTGATAGCAACCCCTCTAAAAAGGCTTCTCCAACCACCTTTGTAGGAAATAACCCTACAGCAACTAATGTTGAGGAATACAAAGCCAGCATACCTTATCCTCAAAAACACCTCCAGGAGGCGCAGGATAAGCAATTTGCCCGCTTTGCAGACTATCTCAAGACTCTTGAAATAAAGATTCTGTGTGCAGAGGCACTTGAGCAAATACCTTCTTATGCCAAGTTCATGAAAGAGATCTCGAGTCATAAGAAGGGTTGGAGAGAAACTGAAAGAGTTCTCCTCACTGAAGAATGCAGTACAGTCATTCTAAAAAGCTTCCCAAAAAAGCTTAAAGATCCCGGGAGCTTCATGATACCATGCACATTAGAGGGTAATTGCACCAAGACAACTTTCTGTGATATTGGGGCAAGTATCAATCTAATACCAAAGCAGATAACAGAAGAGTGCCAGGCAGTTCAATTATGAAGTGGGAAAACATTAAATACCATACTTCAGAGCAGCAGAAAGCCAAGGAAAGAACAACTAACAGAGGATGAGTAAAATATCATCCAAAATCCCTCTGAGGATAGTAAGAGCCCAGAGATGAACAATTCTGGCATTCAAACACCAGAAACAGGCAAGGAGCCGGCGTTTAACGCCCAATGGAAGCTCAGTTCTGGCGTTCAAACGCCAGAAACAGGTAAGAAGCTGGCGTCCAATGTCAATCAAGCTTCTAACTCTGGCATCCAAACGCCAGTGAGGGATCAGACACACACAAGTGCTGATAGCAACCCCTCTAAAAAGGCTTCTCCAACCACCTCTGTACGAAATAAACCTACAACAACTAAGGTTGAGGAATATAAAGCCAACATACCTTATCCTCAAAAACTCCGCCAGGAGGAGCAGGATAAGCAATTTGCCCGCTTTGCAGACTATCTCAGGACTCTTGAAATAAAGATTCTGTTTGCAGAGGCACTTGAGCAAATACCTTCTTATGCCAAGTTCATGAAAGAGATCTCGAGTCATAAGAAGGATTGGAGAGAAACTGAAAGAGTTCTCCTCACTGAAGAATGCAGTGCAGTCATTTTGAAAAGCTTCCCAAAAAAGCTTAAAGATCCCGAGAGCTTCATGATACCGTGCACATTAGAGGGTAATTGCACCAAGACAGCTTTATGTGATATTGGAGCAATTATCAATCTAATACCAAAGCAGATAACAGAAGAGTGCCAGGCAGTTCAATTAAGAAGTGGGAAAATATTAAATACCTCACTTCAGAGCAACAGAAAGCCAAAAAAAGAAAAACTGACAGAGGATGAGCAAAATATCATCCAAAATCCCTCTGAGGACAGTAAGAGCCCAGAGAGGAATAATTATGGCGTTCAAATGCCAGAAACAGGCAAGGAACTGGTGTTAAACACCCAATGGAAGCTCAGTTCTGGCGTTCAAACGCCAGAAATAGGTAAGAAACTGGCATCCAACATCAATCAAGCTTCTAACCCTGGCATCCAAATGCCAGTGTGGGATCAGACACACACAAGTGCTGATAGCAACCCCTCTAAAAAGGCTTCTCCAACCACCTTTGTAGGAAATAACCCTATAGCAACTAATGTTGAGGAATACAAAGCCAACATACCTTATCCTTAAAAACACCGTCAGGAGGCGCAGGATAAGCAATTTGCCCTCTTTGCATACTATCTCAAGATTCTTGAAATAAAGATTCCGTGTGCAGAGGCACTTGAGCAAATACCTTCTTATGCCAAGTTCATGAAAGAGATCTCGAGTCATAAGAAGGGTTGGAGAGAAACTGAAAGAGTTCTCCTCACTGAAGAATGCAGTACAGTCATTCTAAAAAGCTTCCCAAAAAAGCTTAAAGATCCCGGGAGCTTCATGATACCATGCACATTAGAGGGTAATTGCACCAAGACAACTTTCTGTGATATTGGGGCAAGTATCAATCTAATACCAAAGCAGATAACAGAAGAGTGCCAGGTAGTTCAATTATGAAGTGGGAAAACATTAAATACCATACTTCAGAGCAGCAGAAAGCCAAGGAAAGAACAACTAACAGAGGATGAGTAAAATATCATCCAAAATCCCTCTGAGGATAGTAAGAGCCCAGAGATGAACAATTCTGGCATTCAAACACCAGAAACAGGCAAGGAGCCGGCATTTAACGCCCAATGGAAGCTCAGTTCTGGCGTTCAAACGCCAGAAACAGGTAAGAAGCTGGCGTCCAATGTCAATCAAGCTTCTAACCCTGGAATCCAAACGCCAGTGAGGGATCAGACACACACAAGTGCTGATAGCAACCCCTCTAAAAAGGCTTCTCCAACCACCTCTGTAGGAAATAAACCTACAGAAACTAAGGTTGAGGAATACAAAGCCAACATACCTTATCCTCAAAAACTCCATCAGGAGGAGCAGGATAAGTAATTTGCCCACTTTGCAGACTATCTCAGGACTCTTGAAATAAAGATTCCGTTTGCAGAGGCACTTGAGCAAATACCTTCTTATGCCAAGTTCATGTAAGAGATCTCGAGTCATAAGAAGGATTGGAGAGAAACTGAAAGAGTTCTCTTCACTGAAGAATGCAGTGCAATCATTCTGAAAAGCTTCCCAGAAAAGCTTAAAGATCCCGGGAACTTCATGATATTATGCACATTAGAGGTAATTGCACCAAGACAGCTTTATGTGATATTGGGGCAAGTATCAATCTAATACCTGCATCCACTATCAGAAAGCTTGGTTTAACTGAAGAAGTCAAACCAACCCGGATATGTCTCCAACTTGTTGATGGCTCCATTAAATACCCATCAGGCATGATTAAAGACATGATTATTAGGGTTGGGCCATTCACCTTCCCCACTGACTTTGTAGTGCTGGAAATGAAGGAGCACAAGAGTACTACTCTCATTCTAGGAAGACCTTTCCTAGCAACTGGATGAACTCTCATTGATGTCCAAAAGGGGGAAGTAACCCTGGGAGTCAATGAGGATGAGTTTATGTTGAATGCTGTCAAAGCCATGCAGCATCCAGACACACCAAAAGACTGCATGAAAATTGATCTTATTGACTCTTTGGTAGAGGAGATCAACATGGCTGAGAGTCTCGAATCAGAGCTGGAAGACATCTTTAAAGATGTTCAACTTGATCTGGAGGATTCAGAGGAATTGAAAGAGCCTCTGGAAATTCCTCATGAAGAGGAAAACCTCCTAAACCCGAGCTCAAACCATTACCACCATCCTTGAAATATGCATTTCTGGGAGAAGGTGACACTTTTCCAGTGATCATAAGCTCTGCTTTGAATTCACAGGAGAAGGAAGCACTACTTCAAGTTCTAAGGACACACAAGACAGCTCTTGGGTCATCCATAAGTGACCTTAAGGGCATAAGCCTAGCTAGATGCATGCACAAGATCCTATTGGAGGATGATGCTAAGCAAGTGGTTCAACCGTAGAGGCAGTTAAATCCAGCCATGAAGGAAGTGGTACAGAAAGAGGTCACCAAGTTACTGGAGGCTGGGATTATTTATCCTATTTCTGATAGCCCCTGGGTGAGCCCTGTTCAAGTTGTCCCCAAAAAGGGAGGCATGACAGTGGTTCATAATGAAAAAAATGAACTAGTTCCTACAAGAACAATTACAGGGTGGCGCATGTGTATTGACTACAGAAGGCTCAATACAGCCACCAGAAAGGATCATTTTCCTTTGCCATTCATAGACCAGATACTAGAGAGACTAGCAGGTCATGATTTTTACTACTTTTTGGATGGCTATTCAGGTTACAACAAAATTGCAGTAGATCCCCAGGATCAAGAGAAAACTGCAGTTACATGTCCATCTGGAGTATTTGCCTACAGAAGGATGCCATTTGGGCTGTGTAATGCACCTGCAACCTTTCAGAGATGCATGCTCTCTATTTTTTCTAATATGGTGGAAAAATTTCTGGAAGTCTTCATGGATGACTTCTCTGTATATGGAGACTCATTCAACTCCTGTCTTGATCACCTGACACTAGTCCTGAAACGATGCCAAGAGACTAACCTGGTTTTGAACTGGGAAAAATGTCACTTTATGGTGACTGAAGGGATTGTCCTTTGGCAAAAAATTTCAAACAAGGGGATAGAGGTGGATCAAGCTAAAGTGGAAGTAATTGAGAAATTACCACCACCTGCCAATGTTAAGGTAATCAGAAGCTTTCTGGGGCATGTAGGATTCTATAGGAGGTTTATAAAGGATTTTTCAAAAATCGCAAAATCTCTGAGCAATCTGCTAGCTGTTGACACACCATTTGTGTTTGACACAGAGTGTCTGCAGGCGTTTGAAACTCTGAAAGCTAAGCTAGTCACAGCACCAGTTATTTCTGCACTAGACTGGACATTACCATTTAAACTAATGTGTGATGCCAGTGACCATAAGATTGGTGCAGTACTGGGACAGAGGCATAACAAGCTTTTGCATGTCATTTATTATGCTAGCCGCATTTTAAATGATGCCCAGAAAAATTACATAACCACAGAAAAAGAATTGCTTGCAGTGGTTTATGCCATTGACAAGTTTAGATCATACTTAGTAGGATCAAAAGTGATTGTGTATACTGACCATACTACTCTTAAATATCTACTCACAAAGCAGGATTCAAAACCCAGGCTCATAAGATGGGTGTTGCTTCTGCAAGAGTTTGATATAGAAATAAGAGACAGAAAAGGGACAGAGAACCAAATGGCTGATCATCTGTCCCGGATAGAGCCAGTAGAAGGGACGTCTTTTCTCTCTATTGAGATCTCTGAAACCTTTCCGGATGAGCAACTGTTTGCCATCCAGGAAACACCATGGTTTGCAGACATTGCAAACTATAAAGCTGCAAGATTCATACCCAAGAAGTACAGCAAGCAACAAAAGAAAATATTAATTACTGATGCAAAGTACTACCTGTGGGATAAAGCATATCTCTTTAAGAGATGTGCAGACGGAATAATCCGTAGGTGTGTGCCTAGAGAAGAAGCACAGAAGATCATATGGCATTGTCATGGATCACAATATGGAGGACATTTTGGAGGTGAGCGAATAACCACAAAAGTCCTCCAATGTGGCTTATACTGGCCCACTCTCTATAAAGACTCCCGATCATTTGTGCGTAACTATGACAGCTGCCAGAGAGCTGGTAATCTGCCTCACAGTTACGCGATGCCTCAGCAAGGAATCTTAGAGATTTAGTTGTTTGACGTATGGGGTATTGACTTCATGGGGACTTTCCCACCATCATACTCAAACACTTATATTCTGGTGGCAGTTGACTATGTATCCAAATGGGTAGAGGCCATTGCCATACCCACTAACGATACTAAGACAGTGCTGAAGTTCCTCCAGAAACATATCTTCAGCAGGTTTGGTGTCCCTAGACCACTAATTAGTGATGGGGGCACTCACTTCTACAACAAACAGCTTTACTCTGCTATGGTACGGTATGGAATTAGTCACAAGGTGGCAACTCCGTATCATCCACAGACAAATGGGTAAGCTGAAGTCTCTAATAGAGAAATAAAAACAATCCTAGAACGTACTGTAAGTACCCGTAGAAAGGATTGGGCGAGAAGCTTGGATGATGCTCTGTGGGCTTACAGAACAGCATTCAAGACTCCTATAGGGACCTCTCCATACCAGCTTGTGTATGGTAAGGCCTGTCATCTGCCCGTGGAACTGGAGTACAAAGCCTACTGGGCAACCAGATTCCTAAACTTTGATGCCAAATTAGCTGGAGAAAAAAGATTGCTCCAGTTGAATGAGCTAGAGGAATTCAGACTCACTGCTTTCGAAAATGCCAAGCTTTACAAAGAAAAAGCAAAAAGGTGGCATGACAGAAAGCTGTCATCTAGAGTCTTTGAACCAGGACAGAAGGTTCTGCTGTTTAACTCTAGGCTTAGGCTATTTCCCAGGAAACTGAAATCCCGGTGGAGGGGACCATATGTGATTACAAGTGTGTCACCATATGGCTATGTGGAGCTTCAAGACATTGATTTTAATAAGAGGTTCATTGTTAATGGACAGAGAATCAAAAATTATCTTGAAGGCAATGTTGAGCAAGAATGCTAAAGGCTGAGGCTAGATTAAAAAGCTCAACAAGGTCCAGCTAAAGACAATAAAGAAGCGCTTGCTGGGAGGCAACCCAGCCATTAGCAAAACTCTTTCTGTTATTTTATCTTATTCTATTCTTCATTTTATTTATTTTTAAAGCATATAAATTCAATATTAACAAGGTAAAGAATCAATTGCATAAGTTCATAGGGCTACAGAAGGATTCCGAGCACAAAACAGGAAAAAGGAGCTCACTGGCAAGAAAACGCCAGTAAGAGGCACAATTGGGCGTTAAACGCCCAAAAGGAGCATCTACTGGGCATTTAACGCCAGTAGAGATAGCCATCTGGGCGTTAAACACCAGAAAGAAGCAGCTTCTGGGCGTTTAACACCAGATTTACAGCATCCTGGGCGTTCAGAAAAACGCCCAGTGACAAAGGAGTTTCTGGCGTTTAACGCCAGCTGGTAGCAACAGCTGGGCGTTAAATGCCCAGACCAAGCACCAATTGGGCGTTAAACGCCCAAAACATGCAGCAGTTGGGCATTTAACGCCAGGATTGTGGGAAGTAGGCAATTTTGTCTTCAATTCAAATTTTTTCCATTTTTTATGTTTCAATTCATGATTTCTTGCACAAACATGTTACAAATCCTAATTTTTCAAAAAGATATCAAATGTATCTTAATTCATAAACCCTTTTTTTTATCCTCTTCAAATTATTTTCAAATCTTTTTCAAAACAAATCTATCTCTTTTCCTTCTACAATCTTTTCAACTCATCAATATCTTTTTCAAATCTTCACAACATCTTTTTCAAAACAAAGCTATCTTTTTCAAATATCTTTCATATTATTCATATCTTTTAAATTTTAAAGTGCATCATTTTCCTATCATACTTATCTTTTACAAATCATATCTTTTATTATATCTTCTTCAAAGTTTTCAAAAACCCACCCCCTCCCCTTTAAATCCTAGTTCGGCCTCCCCCCCACCTCCACAATTCAGACTTGGCTCTCCTTATATCCCTCTCATTTATTTTCTTTTGCTTGAGGACAAGAAAACCTCTAAGTTTGGTGTGTTTATCCGTGATCACTAAGCCATTACCCACTAAGATCATGGCTCCTAAGGGAAAATAAACCAACTCAAGAGGCAAGAAAGACAATATTCCAAAACCACTTTGGAATCAAGGGAAATTCTTAACCAAAGAACATTAAGACCATTACTACAAAATAATGGGTCTAAGGTCAGTGATCCCGGAAGTTAAATTTGATCTGAAAGAAGACGAATATCCAGAGATCCAAGAATAAATCCGAAACAGGAGTTGGGAAGTCCTAGCTAATCCTGAAACAAAGGTGGGAAGAAACATGGTTCAGGAATTCTACGTAAATCTGTGGCAGACGGACAGGCAGAGAATGCGGGAACTGTATTCTATGACTATAGAACTCTAGTCAGAGGGAAGATTGTTCACACTCACCCTGACAAAATAAGGGAGATCTTCAAGCTGCCTTAACTGCAAGATGACCCAGACTCCTTTAATAGGAGAATGATGAGATCAAACCTGAACTTGGACAAGATCCTAGAGGACATATGTCTCCCTAGAGCTAAATGGACAACCAACACAAAGGGTGTCCCGAACCAACTCAAAAGAGGAGATCTCAAACCAGTCGCCAGAGGCTGGCTGGACTTCATTGGGCGCTCTATATTGCCCACTAGCAACCGCTCTGAGGTCACCATCAGAAGAGCAGTGATGATTCATTGCATTATGCTGGAAAAAGAAGTGGAAGTTCATCAGCTGATTGCTTGTGAGATTTACAAGATTGCAAACAAGAACTCCAAAGATGCCAGATTGGCTTATCCAAGCTTGGTCTCTCTGTTACGTAAAGATGCGGGTATAAAAATGGGAGTGGATGAGTACATCCCAGTTGAGCTACCAATCACCAAAAAGTCTTTGGAAGGACAACAAGTGCAGGACGAATCCATCAAGAAGAGAGCACAGGAGTTCCTCCCAGAAATCCCTCAAATTGAATACTGGGAGCGCCTAGAAGCATCTGTCACCAAGTTGTAAGAAGCTGTTGATCAACTGAAGGAAGAACAGCAAAATCAAAACAGCATGCTTTGCAAACTGCTTAGAGAACAAGAAGAGCAAGGGCGTGAACTGAAGGAATTGAAGCGCCAGAAGCTATCTCTTGAAGGGCCAAGCACTCCACAGACTAAAGAGGCATCCACCTCCCAAATTCAAGGTTGTTGAGTTCTAATCTTAGCCTTAACTCTGTGATAATTGTTCTTACTAGAAATTTACTTTAGAAGTTATATATGAGTAGCAGTAATTAGTATCTCTATTATGATTTTAACTCCAATTAAGCTATAATTTATTTTTCTCATCATCATCAAACATGAATAAAATAGCATATTTTTATTATAAGGAGGCAATATTTTTTCGAGTTCTTAATAAGGAAAATTCTAATTATCTATATGTGGTGGCAATGCTTTTTGTCTTCTGAATGAATGCCTGAATAGTGCATATTTTTTATATTTAATTTTATGAATGTTAAAATTGCTGGCTCCTGAAAGAATGATGAACAAGAGAAGTGTTATTGATGATCTGAAAAATCATGAAATTGATTCTTGAAGCAAGAAAAAATAGCAAAAAAAAGAGAGAGAGAAGGAGCAGTAGAAAAAGCCAATAGCCGTTAAAACCAAAAGGCAAGGGTAAAAAGGATCCAAGGCTTTGAGCATTAATGGATAGGAGGGCCTAAAAGGAATAAAATCCTGGCATAAGCGGCTAAACTAAGCTGTCCCTAACCATGTGCTTGTGGCGTGAAGGTGTCAAGTGAAAACTTGAGACTGACCGGTTAAAGTCAAGGTCCAAAGCAAAAACAGAGTGTGCTTAAGAACTCTGGACACCTCTAATTGGGGACATCAGCAAAGCTAAGTCACAATCAAAAAAAGGTTCACCCAGTTATGTGTCTGTGGCATTTATGTATCCGGTGGTAATACTGGAAGACAAGGTGCTTAGGGCCACGGCCAAGACTCATAAAATAGCTGTGTTCAAAAATCAACATACCAAACTAGGGGAATCAATAATACTATCTGAATTCTGAGTTCCTATGGATGCTAATCATTCTGAATTTCAAAGGATAAAGTGAGATGCCAAAACTTTTCGCAAGCAAAAAGCTACTAGTCCCGCTCATTTGATTAGAATCTGAGCTTCACTTAAAACTCTGAGATATTATTGCTTCTTGATTTCTCTTAATCCTATTTTGTTTGTCTAGTTGCTTGGGGACAAGCAACATGTTATGTTTGGTATTGTGATGAGCGGATATTTTATACCCTTTTTAGGGTAATTTCATGTAGTTTTTAGTATGTTTTAGTTAGTTTTTAGTATATTTTTATTAATTTCTAGGCAAAATTCATATTTCTGGACTTTACTATGAGTTTGTGTATTTTTCTGTGATTTCAAGTATTTTCTGGCTGAAATTGAGGGAGCTGAGCAAAAATCTGATTCAGGCTGAAAAAGGACTGCAGATGCTGTTGGATTCAGACTTCCGTGCACTCGAAATGGATTTTCTGGAGCTACAGGAGTCCAAATGGCGCGCTCTGAATTGCGTTGGAAAGTAGACATCCAAAGATTTCCAGCAATATATAATAGTTAATACTTTGCTCAAGGATAAATGACGTAAACTGGCATTCAACTCCAGTTCCATGTTGCATTCTGGCGTTAAACGCCAGAAACAGGTTACAACTTGGAGTTAAACGCCCAAAATAGGTTACAACCTGGCGTTTAACTCCAAAAATAGCCTAGGCACGTGTAAAGCTCAAGTCTCATCCCCAGCACACACCAAGTGGGACCCAGAAGTGGATTTCTGCACTATCTATCATAGCTTATTCATTTTTTGTAAACCTAGGTTACTAGTTTAGTATTTAAACAACTTTTAGAGATTTATTTTGTACCTCATGACATTTCAGATCTGAACTTTATACTCTTTGATGGCATGAGTCTCTAAATTCCATTGTTGGGGGTGAGGAGCTCTACTGTGTCTCGATGAATTAACGCAATTATTTATGTTTTCTACTCAAACACGCTTGTTTCTATCTAAGATGTTCATTCGCACTTCAATATGATGGATGTGATGATCCGTGACTGACAACCACCTCCATTCTCAACCTATGAACGTGTGACTGACAACCACCTCCATTCTACCTTCGATTGAATGAGCATCTCTTGGATTCTTTAATCAGAATCTTCGTGGTATAAGCTAGAATCCATTGGCAGCATTCTTGAGAATCCGGAAAGTCTAAACCTTGTTTGTGGTATTCCGAGTAGGATTTAGGAATTGAATGACTGTGACGAGTTTCAAACTCACAAGGGTTGGGCGTAGTGACAGACGCAAAAGGATCAATGGATCCTATTCCAGCATGAGTGAGAACCGACAGATAATTAGCCGTGTGGTGACAACGCACCTGGACCATTTTCATTGAGAGGACAGATGGTAGCCATTGACAACGGTGATCCACCAACACACAGCTTGCCATAGGAGGAACCTTGCATGCGTGAAGAAGAAGACAGGGGGAAAGTAGAGATTCAGAAGACAAAGCATCTCCAAAACTCCAACATATTCTCCATTACTGCATAACAAGTATTTAATTCATGCTCTTTTATTTTTTGCAATCCAAACTAATAATTATAATTGATTTCCTGACTAAGAAATACAAAATAACCATAGCTTGCTTCAAGCCGACAATCTCTCTGAGATCGACCCTTACTCACGTAAGGTATTACTTGGACGACCCAGTGCACTTGCTGGTTAGTGGTACGAGTTGTGAAAAGTGTGATTTGCAATTCATGCGCCAAGTTTTTGGTGCCGTTGCCGGGGATTGTTCGAGTTTGGACTACTGACGGTTTATTTTGTTGCTTAGATTAAGAAAAATTTCTCTTTTTGCTTTAGAGTCTTCTATTATTGTTTTTGGTTGAAAATTTTTAAATCCTTATTTTCTCTTTTTAATTTTTTTCGAAAATTTTTATAAACAAATAAGTGAGTTTTTCTATTTGAGTTTAGTTTCATATTTTAAGTTTGGTGTCAATTGCATGTTTTTGTTTTCCTTTAAATTTTCTGTTCATTGTTCTTTCTTAATCTTCAAGTTGTTCTTGCTTATTTCCCTTGTTTGATCTTTAGTTTTCCTTGTTTTATGATTTTTCTTGTTTTTCTTGTGCATTTTCGAATTATTAGTATC
Organism: Arachis hypogaea; assembly: GCF_003086295.3. Taxonomy (NCBI): domain Eukaryota; kingdom Viridiplantae; phylum Streptophyta; class Magnoliopsida; order Fabales; family Fabaceae; genus Arachis; species Arachis hypogaea. The sequence continues at coordinate 51,122,482 of NC_092049.1, forward strand.
CAAAAAAAATATTTTTAAAGTATTTTATATATTAAATACCTTTATTAAAACACTTTCAATTTATAGCTCAATTGGCTAGAGCGTTGAGCTTATGTTCTTGGTGATTGGGTATCTTCCTTTTAAAACTTTTTCAAAAATAATTTTTCTTTGATTAAATCTTGTGTCAAGTTTTAAGTTTGGTGTTTTCTTGTTAGTTCTTATTTAATTTTTGAAAATTTATTTTTGATCTTAAAATTTTTAAGTTTGGTGTTCGTTGGTGTTTTTTCCTCCAAATTTTCGAAAATAAGGAGCATTAGATCTAAAAATTTTAAGTCTTGTGTCATTTTATTGTTTATCTCTTTCCTCATTAAATTCAAAAATATCTTTTCTCTTTATTTTAAATTGAATTTTTGAAAATTACTTTTAAAAATTCAGATTTTTATTTTAAAATCAAATCCTTTCAAAATTCAAAATCTTTTTCAAAAATCGTATCCAGAGTTTTTCAAATCTTGTCAATTAAGCAATTATTTTCATTTTCAAATTTATTTTTCCCTTGGTTTTCGAAATTTACATTTTAATTTCTAATTATTTTATTTTATTTTATCTTATTATTTTTATTTATCTTAATAATTTGGTTTGTTCTACTTCAATAAAATAAAAATAAAAATATATTTTCTTTGCAATTCATATGAATTTCTTTTTATCCATCATGGATCTAAGTGGAAATGAACAATCTAGAAGGACTATGGGATCATATGCTAGTCCCACTACTGATGCATATGGGAGTAGTATCTGTATATCCCCCATCAATGCAGGCAGTTTTGAGCTAAATCCTCAGCTCATTGTCATGGTGCAGCAAAACTTCCAGTATTCCGGTCTTCTATAGGAAGAACCTACTGAGTTTCTGGCACAATTCTTGCAAATTGCTGACACAGTACGTGACAAGGAGGTAGATCAGGATGTATGCAGGCTGTTACTGTTTCCGTTTACTGTAAAAGATCAAGCCAAAAGGTGGTTAAATAACCAACCCACAGCAAGCATAAGGACATAGAAACAATTATCAGACAAATTCCTGAATCAATATTTCCCTCCGAAAAGGATGACACAGCTAAGGATGGATATCCAAGGCTTTAAACAAGAGGATGATGAATCCCTTTATAATGCCTGGGAGAGGTACAGAGGGATGCTAAGGAAATGTCCCTCTGAAATGTTTTCAGAGTGGGTGCAGTTAGACATCTTCTACAATGGGCTTACAGAAGGAGCTCAGATGTCCCTAGACCACTCAGCTGGTGGATCTATACGCATGAAGAAAACTATTGAAGAGGCTCAAGAGCTTATTGATATAGTTGCTAGAAACCAGCATCTGTACATAAGTAATGGGTCCTCCATAAAAGAAGAAGCCAAAGCAGTGTCTACTGAACTTGGTCCTCTAGAACAAGTTGCTGAACTCAATCAACAATTGTGCTTTCTAACAAACAACTAGCAGAATTTAACGAGATGCTACAAGACACTAGAAATGCTAATAAAAATATGGAGGCACAATTGAATCAGACAAAAAAATAGTTATCAAAGCAGATAACAGAAGAGTGCCAGGCAGTTCAATTAAGAAGTGGGAAAATATTAAATACCTCACTTCAGAGCAGCAGAAAGCCAAGGAAAAAACAACTGACAGAGGATGAGCAAAATATCATCCAAAATCCCTCTGAGGACAGTAAGTGCCCAGAGAGGAACAATTCTGGCATTCAAACGCCAAAAACAAGCAAGGAGCCGGCGTTAAACGCCCAATGGAAGCTCAGTTCTGGCGTTCAAACACCAGAAACAGGTAATAAGCTGGTGTCCAACGTCAATCAAGCTTCTAACCCTGGCATCCAAATGCCAGTGAGGGATCAGACACACACAAGTGCTGATAGCAACCCCTCTAAAAAGGCTTCTCCAACCACCTCTGTACGAAATAAACCTACAACAACTAAGGTTGAGGAATACAAAGCCAACATACCTTATCCTCAAAAACTCCACCAGGAGGAGCAGGATAAGTAATTTGCCCGCTTTGCAGACTATCTCAGGACTCTTGAAATAAAGATTCTGTTTGCAGAGGCACTTGAGCAAATACCTTCTTATGCCAAGTTCATGAAAGAGATCTCGAGTCATAAGAAGGATTGGAGAGAAACTGAAAGAGTTCTCCTCACTGAAGAATGCAGTGCAGTCATTCTGAAAAGCTTCCCAAAAAAGCTTAAAGATCCCGAGAACTTCATGATACCATGCACATTAGAGGGTAATTGCACCAAGACAGCTTTATGTGATATTGGGGCAATTATCAATCTAATACCAAAGCAGATAACAGAAGAGTGCCAGGCAGTTCAATTAAGAAGTGGGAAAACATTAAATACCTCACTTCAGAGCAACAGAAAGCCAAAAAAAGAACAACTGATAGAGGATGAGCAAAATATCATCCAAAATCCCTCTGGAGACAGTAAGAGCCCAGAGAGGAATAATTATGGCGTTCAAATGCCAGAAACCGGCAAGGAGTTGGCGTTAAACACCCAATGGAAGCTCAGTTCTGGCGTTCAAACGCCAGAAACAGGTAACAAACTGGCATCCAACGTCAATCAAGCTTCTAACCCTGGCATCCAAACGCCAGTGAGGGATCAGACACACACAAGTGCTGATAGCAACCCCTCTAAAGAGGCTTCTCCAACCACCTCTGTAGGAAATAAACCTACAGCAACTAAGGTTGAGGAATACAAAGCCAACATACCTTATCCTCAAAAACTCCATCAGGAGGAGCAGGATAAGCAATTTGCCTACTTTGCAGACTATCTCAGGTCTCTTGAAATAAAGATTCCGTTTGCAGAGGCACTTGAGCAAATACCTTCTTATGCCAAGTTCATGTAAGAGATCTCGAGTCATAAGAAGGATTGGAGAGAAACTGAAAGAGTTTTCTTCACTGAAGAATGCAGTGCAATCATTCTGAAAAGCTTCCCAGAAAAGCTTAAAGATCCCGAGATCTTCATGATACTATGCACATTAGAGGTAATTGCACCAAGACAGCTTTATGTGATATTGGGGCAAGTATCAATCTAATACCTGCATCCACTATCAGAAAGCTTGGTTTAACTGAAGAAGTCAAACCAACCCGGATATGTCTCCAACTTGTTGATGGCTCCATTAAATACCCATCAGGCATGATTGAAGACATGATTATTAAGGTTGGGCCATTCACCTTCCCCACTGACTTTGTAGTGCTGGAAATGAAGGAGCACAAGAGTGCTACTCTCATTCTAGGAAGACCTTTCCTAGCAACTGGATGAACTCTCATTGATGTCCAAAAGGGGGAAGTAACCCTGAGAGTCAATGAGGATGAAGTATATCAGGCTTATGATTGCTCTCTTTAATTTATTAATACTCTGTATTTATCCAAGTTATTTTCATTCAAGTAGACTTTCTTCCCTTTTGGCTTTGGTTAAATAATTGGAGACTCTTGAGTTATCAAACTCATTGTTGATTGAAAATTAGAATTCTTCAAGAATTAATTCGAGTTCCACTAACTCTAACTTTTCCTAAGGAACGACTAGGACTTGAGGAATCAGAATTAATTCATCCACTTAACTTACCTTCATAGTTAGAGGTTAACAAAGTGGGAGAAAAAATCTAATTCTCATCACAATTGATAAGGATAACCAGGATAGGACTTCCGGTTCTCATACCTTGCCAAGAGTTTATTTTACAGTTATTTATTTATTTTTATTGCTTGAAAATATACCTGTGCGCATTGCCCAAACTCCAGAACCCCAATTTACAAACTTATAACCAATAATAAGAACATACCTCCCTGCAATTCCTTGATAAGATGACCCGAGGTTTGAATACTCGGTTATCAATTTCAAAGGGGATTGTTACTTGTGACAACCAAAACGTTTGTACGAAGGGATTTCTGTCGGTTTAGAGACTATATCTACAACGCGACTGTTTTTATGAACTTCTTTACTGGCAAAAATCCCAACGTCAAAATTCTCAACGATTGAGTAAGAGAATTCAACATCATTATTAAAATAAGAAATTTAGAAAAGAAAATAAGAAAAAGCTATAAAAAACATCATTAAAATGCAATGAATAAAAGTATGCAAATGCAATAAACAAAAGAAAATGAAAGATGAGAAAAAAAATACTCTTTTTTTTTATAGGGTAAAGACTAAAGTAAGAATGGAAGAGGAGAGAATAAGAAAGGAGATGTAAAGTGGAGAATAAAGGAAGATGGGCGGAATAAGGCAATCCACGCATACGCGTAGTGGACGCGTGCGCGTGGTGATGGTGAAATGGGAGCGACGCGTACGCGTGACCGCGCAGGTGGTGTCTGAGAGAGTCAACGCGTACACGTGGTGTACGCATACGCGTGCGTTGGATTGTGCCAGAGGCACAATGTTCGCGCGATGCAGGCACATCTGGATTTTGGCTGGGAGGTGAAACTTCTGTATCCACGGGTACGCGTCATGTACGTGTGAGCGTGGAATGGCCGAAAAGCTTGGAGCACGCGTATGCGTGTTGTACACGTACGCATGGGTTGGTGCATTGTTTTCCAAAATTTCCAAGTTCTTGCACCAAACCAAGCATTCTAAACCTCCAAACAGCTACCAAAACACCATAAAACCTTATTCAACATGCTAAATTACCAAATAAACTCAAAAAACTAATCAAACATGAAATTAAAGTAAATCCTACCCATATGTACAAAAGAGAAAAATGAAAAGAGTTTACCATGGTGGGGTGTCTCCTACCTAGCACTTTTGTTTATTCTCCTTAAGTTGGACTTATGGGGAGCTCTTCTTAAGGTGGCTTGTGCTTAAACTCTTCTTGGAACTCCCACCAATGCTTGGTTCTCAATTGTGCCGCATGATTTCACATAAGTTTCACCAAGTCTTGATGGAGTTCTTCACAAGCTTGGCGCTCCCAAAATCGATCCTCTTCTTGTAATCCGGGATCCCACACTTTATTTTCACACCCGTCTTCAAGTTGATCATTATTAGTCCATCCGGGTGGAAAGCAAGATGAATTCCCAATGAAGTGCCCAACAATCTTCCTAGGCCTATCTAGTTGAGCACTCTTCCAACCTTTATATTGCATCTTTGACGTCTCAACCATAATGAACCTTGATTTGCAATGCCAACCACGAAACATCTTTCTCTTACGCTTCATCCAACAAAGCATCCTAGGTTGACCATCCATTTCAAGCAAACCATACTCAAGTGGGGCAATAAAACTAATAGAAATGAATTTCACCCACTCAAATGAAGGGGTAGATGACAACCTAGGTAAAGAAGCTTCCAAGGATCTTGATAAAGCGTATTAAACTCCCGTCCTTCTTTCTCTAAGGACTTCCACCTTATTACAAGATTTCTCAATTTCAATCCTTTGTTCCTCAATTTTATCTAAGCCTTTTCCCTTACTCAAGTCATAATTGGGAGGGTGAGAGAGGTTTACCTCCACAACGCTTTCAAATCCACCGGGGGAAGGCTCTTCAAGCTCAAAGGATTCTTCACCACTAAGACTTGATGCTTGATCTTCAATGCCAAGGGGACTCAATTCTTGCTCTATCTTGTCCAATTCTTCATATGGGATATGCCTTGGAGGTTGTGCACATTCCTCCATAGCATCAAGTTTAATCATCTTGGAGGGGTTCTCTTCAACTCTAAGTACCCATGGAGTTTCTGCATCCCCTAAGTCTTCAACCACTTCTTCCTTTTCTTCAACAATCATAGCTTCCTCCAATTGTTCCAACACAAAGCAACTTTCCTCATTTCCCACCGGAGTTTCCAATCTCTCCTTCATGCTATCCTCTTCCTTGGTTCACATGTAGCCGTGGGAGTTCCTTGAGTATTCAAGCATTGGGATGCTAACCGGTTCACCACCTCGTCCAAGGTAGCCGTGAAATTTTGTACATCCCTTTTCATCTCTTCTTGCCCTTGGAGAAGAGCACCAAGGATGTCGTCCATTGGAGGTTGGGGTGGATGGAAGGGTTCATCATTTTGGTGGAAGGGTTCATAATAGGAAGGTGGTTCATTATAGTAATGATATGGTGGTTTAACATTCTCCATTTGTTCTACTTGTTGCCCAACACACTCCAATCTTTTGCTCTCAAGTTGAGACTCTACAATCCCCTTCATATTTTCCTCTTTGGTTGCTCTTCCACAATCATCTTTGGACATGTGATATAAATCCCATGCATCTAACATTTGATGGACGGTTGCTTGAAGCCGATCCATTGCTTCCTTGAAGGATGGACATGGATATTCTTCCATGGAGGGTTGTGGTGGAAGGTAGAATTCATCTTGAGGATGAGAATTCACATACATTGGAGGTGGTTCATCTTGGTCTTGGTATGGAGGAGGTGGTTCTTGGAAGTATTGAGGTTGGAATGGTGGTGGTTCTATGTATGACTCATATGGCTCAAAAGATGGTTGGTATGGTGGATATGGGTTGGGGTCGCATAGAGGTGTTTGGTGGAAAGGGGCTTGTGAGTATGGTTGAGGGTTATGTTGAGGATATGGCTCATAGGCATATGGTGGTGGTTCTTGGAAGTCACAAGCAAATTCACCATAGCTGTTGGATTTATATGCATCATAGAATGGCTCTTGTTCATAGTGCATTGGTAGAGGTTGTTGCAAAGATGATTGGTCACAAGCATATGACTCCTCCCACCTTTGATCGTCCCATCCTTGATACACATCCTCATTGAAGCTTCCATTGCCTACAACATAGTTGTAATCACACTCTTAGCCAAAGTGAGAATTCATAGTAACACAAGAGAACAAAAACTAATAGCAAATAAAGGAAACAAAAAGCTAATAAACAAGTAAAAGGCACACCTATTCACAATATTCACATATATACAATAACCAATAACATAATACCATTGCAATTCCCCGACAACGGCGCCATTTTGATGAGAGAAATATTGATTGGTATAGAATTTCACTAATGAAGTCTCGTTGCAAGTATAGTTTCTAAACCAACAATAATCATTTCATACAAAAATTTGGTTGTCACTAGTACAAACCCCTATAAAGATAACCGGAGTATTCAAAGCTCGGGTCATTATCCCTAGGAATTGCAAAAAAATATTCTTGTTATTGGTTATGGAGTATGTTTTGGGGTTTGAGGTAAGAAACAAGAATTGTAAATTACAAAGGAAATAAACTAACAATTAAGAAAGCTCTTGGCAAGGTGTGAGAACAAGAAGTCCTATCCTAGCTATCCTTATCAATTGTGATGAGAATTGTTTATTGCTCCTGATGACTGCGCATCATGTACCCTTTTTCTTATCTAAAAGGGCCATAAAAAGAGCATAATCTCATTGAATCAATGCAATTTCATGAACCAAATGATATATATTATGGTACATTGCTTTGAAATGGGTTTGTGCTGAATTTTAGGTGAAAAGAGCAACAAAAGGGGAAGAAAATAACAAATAAAGCTAGGCGTGTGAAGTTAGGCGTGCCACTTGAAGCTCTGGGCATGGCACGCCAAGCTTTTGAACTAACTCTCAACAATGGGCTTGCCACTTGGAGCTCTGGGCGTGGCACGTCAAGCTTTTGAAACCAATTCTCATAAATGGGCGTGCCACTTAGAGCTCCAGGTGTGGCACGCCATGTTTGTGAAGCCAAGTCTCAAAGAGGGCGTGCCACTTGGTGTCTTGGGCGTGGCACGCCAGGCTTAAGTTCCATAGGAATAATTTTGAGCCCCACTATGGGCGTGGCATGCCAAGAACTAGGCGTGGCACGCCGGGGCATATGCCAGCCTGACCTCCTCTTGTTTAAATGAAGATATCTTGAGCTACACAACTCCAAACGAAGTGATTGCAGTGCCATTAGAAAGTAGACTTCTAGGGATTTCCAACTATGTATAACACTTTATTATAGACACCAGAATTGAGGAAGATACTAACCCCGAAAACACAAGGAGAAAAACATGTCACTACAGAGTTACCAGCCTGACCTCTTCATCTTCAAAGGAACATAACTTGTGTTGTAGAGGTCCAAATGAGGTGACCTTGGTGGCGTTGGAAATTTGACATCAAGAGCTTTCCAACGATATATAATACTTTAGGGTGGACGTTAAAATTCGAGATGAAAAAGGCCATTATTTCAGCATTGCAAAACCTGGGCTTGCCACTTGATATCGAAGGCGTGGCACGCCAGCTCTATTTTCATAATGGGCGTGCCACTTGAAGCTTTGGGCATGGCACATCAGTTCTAATGGCCAGGAAGGAAAATATGGGGCATGGCACACCAAAGAGTGGGCGTGGCACTGATAGGATATTTTTGCGGAAAAACGAATTTCTCCAAAACACCCAAAACTCACAGGCAAGTGCACCGGGTCGCATCAAGTAATAAAACTCACGGGAGTGAGGTCGATCCCACAGGGATTGATGGATCAAGCAACTTTAGTGGGTGATTAGTTTAGTCAAGCTAACATTGAGTGATTTGAATGACAATTGAAGCCAACAGAATGTAAACTTGCAGGAATTATAAAGTGCAGAAAGTAAAATTGCAAGTAACTTAAAGAGCAAGAAAGTAAAATAGCTGAAACTTAAATTGCAAGAAATACAAATTGCATGAAAGTAAAGGGGACTGGGTGCAGGGAAATTAAATGAAAGCAGTAAATCAAAGCTTAGAACAATTGCAAGGAAATTAAAATTGCATGAAAAGTAAATTCAGATCACAGTGGCTCAAATGTAAAATCTGAATGAGAGGTTGAAGATCTCAGGGGTTGGATGAGACTAGAGACCAAGTCTAGATCTTAATTCCTTCCTTGATCCAACAGAGAATAATTGCAGAAGAAAATAGAGAGGAAAGCAGTAAAGAGAGTTTTGATTCAAATCACAATTCCTTCAAATTATGCAGCAAGTAAACAGAGAGAAATCTCAGAGGGAGAATGAAACAGAACACCTTCAATTCTCCACCCAAGACTTAAAAACAAAGAAAAGAAAACTAAAGAGAGAGAGCTCTGTATTCCTAATGCTCCCTAGTGGAGCTCGCCTCCCTATTCTCTCTATTCGGGCCTCCTTTCTAAAATGAGAATGATGCCTTATATAGGCATTTTTACAAAATGAAAATGAAATTCAAAACAAATTACAATTAAATGAAATTCCTATTTTATCTATCTCTTGTGCCTTTGAGTGATGACAATGCTCTTGATGGAATTGGGTTGATAGAGGCCTTGGTTGATTGCTCTTGGAGTTTGGAGAGGAACCGAATTGAACCGGGTTGGAATCATGAAAGCTTGAGTAAAAGTTGGAGTAAAAGTTAGGGGTCTAACTTTTGCTCCAACTTTTCACATCAGCACCCTTGTTTTGCTGATACCAACGTTGGGGCAAAAGTTAGGGGTCTAACTTTTGCTCCAACGTTGGCCTCCCCTTGGTTATTCATGGCGCCAACGTTAGGCAAAAAGTTAGGGGGCTAACGTTGGCGCAAACTTTTGCTAGTCCAAGGAGTGTTTTTCATGTGCCAACGTTAGCCAAAAAGTTAGGGGGCTAACGTTGGCGCAAACTTTTTGTGCATCCAGGGAGTGTTTTTCATGCCAAAAGTTAGCCAAAAAGTTAGGGGTCTAACTTTTGCTCCAGCTTTTACTTCCTGGTTCATAATTAATCCAAAAGTTTGAGCTAAAGTTTGAGGGCAAACTTTTGCTCAAACTTTTTGTTCTCTCTTCCTCCTAGCCCTTCCTTCTTGCATCAACCTTTCTCCAAGCTTTCTCACCTATCATTAATCAACCAAACACATCAAAGCTATGCTCAAAATCATGAGATATTCATTCTTTCATAATATGTGACAATTATAGCACAAAACCTCATGAAATAGCATGAATTCATACATGGTTGATTAAATCAAAGGAAACATGAAAATCTACCTAATTGGCTTGCTTATGGCTCAAGAAAGTGCATAAAATCTATTGAAAACAAATGAAAAAGAATAGAAAAGTATGACATGTTGGCATGTCATCAGGCACGCCAGTTTTACAACATAGGGGGCATGGCACGCAAGAAGTGGGCATGGCACGCCGGGCTACTTGACAGACTGACCTAGTCACCTTCAAATGGGCGTAACTTGAGCTACAGAGGTCCAAATGAGTTGATTCTAAAGGCGTTGGAAAGATAAAATCCAAGGCTTATCATCAATATATAATAATTTATACTGGATATTCAATTTGAGGCCCAAAAAACTCCAAACTTTCAACGTTGCAAAGTGGGTCATAATCCAAAGAGCAAAATCAAGTGGGCGTGGCACTTGAAACCACACGCCAACTTTTCCCTGTAGCCTCCAACCTTCAACCAAGCCTACTCCAACTCTCATTCAAGCTATAATTGTCAACCAATCAAGGCCACAAGAATCATCTAGAATAGTTTATTTTCATTTCATTGTAAATTGCTTTTAATTTCATTTAAGTTTGTAATTTAGAAGAGCCTATATAAAGGCCTTAGTTCATAGAATTAGGCATGCTGGATTGGGGGGAAGTCTTAGGACCCTCTTTGTTCACCATCAATTTCTTCTATTTTCTTTCTTACTTTGTAAATAATTTAGTTATGAATTACTAACTCTTTCCATTGGGAAAGAGAGCTCTATTGTTTTTCAATGGATTGATTGTTTTTATTTTTCTTCTTCTATTCATCTCTCTTTGATTTACTAGAAGGGATTTCGTTCTTCGTTCTAGCATTCAATTATCTTGGAAAAGAGATTGAATGTATTTGGGTTTAATGTGAACCTTGGAAGAGGAATCATAAAACCATGTTTGAAATCCTTTCTCACACTTGAGTAGATTTGGGTTTTGGTGATTGGATATGGTGACATATAATCCACCCACTACCTGGATCTATAAGGATATGTGGTATAATTAGGGAACAAGCTTCATCTCTTCTCATGAGCAATTAGACCAAGGAATTGGCTATTGATCAAGATTGGGGAGATTGAGTTACCAAGGGATTGGGACTCAATCACTCATGATTGCCAAGACGTCAATGAGTTGCATGATTGAAGATGAGATTAAATCAATTAATCTGGAGAATTCAATATCTCTTGATCCCAATGTTTATTTTATCTTTCTTTCTTTTATTTACTTTATGGTTATTTACTTTTCTGCACTTTACTTTCCTTCCATTTACTTTCTTGTACTTTATTGCTTTCCTTTACTTTTATGTCATTTACATTTCTTGTTGCTCATCATCGCAATTGTGCTTGTCTAACTAGAATAATTAATCAACTATTGTTTGCTTAGTCCAATTAATTTCTTTGGATACGATCCCACTCCTAGTGGGTTATTACTTGACGACAATTTGGTGCGCTTGCCAAAGAACGGATTCATTATATGTGGGTAGTGAATTCCGGGTCATCAAGTTTTATGACGCTTGTCAAATTGCTCATTAATGAAAAAGGGTACATGATGCGCAGTCATCACAACACCAAACTTAAACTTTGCTTGTCCTCAAGCAAACAAAGAATCATGCAATAGATTTTGACAAACCAAGGTGAGAAGAGTAGCAATATTTATGTTCATGGTTAGCTAGTTTCTTATGCATGCTACAGTCACAAAAGAAATTTAAATGATTGATGCTTCTATTTAGCTCATTTTATGAAATATTTTTCTTTGAGTTCCTTCCTTGAAACAAGCTTTTCATCTTTTTCTTAGCTTAGCTTCTTGGGTGCTTTGCACCATTTGTTGAAAGCTACGACTCTAAATGCTTTGTCTTCAAGTATTACCACTTGATACATAAGCACCACAAGCATTTAATTAGAGGACTCTTTTAGCTCATTTATTTCTTTTCTTTAATCTCTAATCATTGATGCTCAGATTCTTGAGCTTTGATGGAGTGCTTTGTACTTGAGCCTAGCCTTGACTCTAAATGTTTTGTTTTCAAGCTTTTTGCTTGATACATAAACATCACAAGTACTTAACAAATGAATTGTCATTGGTACTCAGAGCCTTCAGCTTTTTCATTCTTTCCCTTTTCTTTTTCTTGCCTCATTTGGATTTTACTTCTTCAAAGTTTTCATGATTTCAAAAATTTCATAAAATGTCTTAGATGAAAACTTCAATTAAACAAATTCAAATGCAATTGAGCAACAATAGTCATGCTAGCCTTCCAGTACTTATATGGTCATGCTAACTTCTTCTTTAATTACCTTTTTTGTTTAAGATCATGATTCTTAATTGCTTTGACTCACAAAACTCAAGATGGTAGTCATAATGTCATAGCACATGTTACAATTCAAAAAATCAAGCTATGCTAATTCACAACACACATGCATACAAAGGAATAAAAGACAATCATGCAATTTAAAGTGCTGGAAATACGTAAGAGGAAAAAGGAACTGTACCACTTTGTAGTTCATCTTCATTCTTGTTGTCCTTTTCCTCCTATTCTTTCCCTTCCCACACCAAACTTAGAATGATTGCTTGTCCCCAAGCAACAAATAAAATAGTGGTGATGGGGTTTATGATGGGTCATGAGTGTCTTACACAATAAAATGTGAGTAATGCATGTGCTCAAGCAAGTAAAGATAAGGATACAATAAGGGCACAAGAAGTAAAAATAGAGACAATGTGATTGCATTAATAAGTGGTGTATGCATGGTACTTTGCATGAAAGGAAAGTGGCAACACCAAACTTAGTATGACACTTTCATTTTAGAATGAAGCAAGTACCCAGTGAAGAATCAAAATAAAATTGTTGCATGGCAACACCAAACTTAGAATGCAATCATATGTCAAATTATTGAAAGTAAACTAAGTAAAGAAAGAAAATGTTACCTATGGTTGGGTTGCCTCCCAACAAGCGCTCTTTTAATGTCATTAGCTTGACATGTTGTTCTCAACTTTCCTCCTCTTCTTCCAATTTGTTAAGAGGAATGACCTCAAGGGGAAAGAAGAGTGAATGGATGTCCCCTATTTTGGCCTCCTTCCAACAATCTTTCTTTTGATGTTAGCTTGATTTGCTTTGCTTGTTCGGGTAGTAGGGGTGGGATTGTTTGTGGTTGACCTTTTCTTCTTCATGAATATTGTCCTTCGTATCTTGGTCACAATCCTTTTTTTTGGTACTTTTGTTGATTGCCTTCACATCTTTGATCTCAAGAGTTGAGTATTGTGTTATGGTTGGAGTGTCCTCTTCATCAAGAGCTTCTTGGATTGGTGGCTCACTTGGTACAAGGATCTCTTTCACTTGCTCTACCAATTCCTCATTTTCACCCACATTAAGCACTTCTCCACTCCTTAGACTGATGGCATGATATTCTTCCCCTGGCCATGGGAAGACATTGGTTGCTTCATCAACAAAATGTTGTGCCAATTTTCTCATTTTCGCTTCTTGATTTATCCTTGAGATTTCCATATCTGCAATCACCCTTACATTTTGCCTTAAAAACTCACTGAGTTGGGCAATAAAGAGATATCTCTTGGAGAGTTCTTCTATTGTAAATTCTAAAAGATTTTGTGGAGGTGCATAGGTTGGACAATTACGGGATGATAGTCCTTGATGAATGGGGTTTGCAGCTTTAAAATCCCAACCAAAATTTCGGTAGTTATCATAACGATACGAACTATTTTATGGCTCTGGGAGGTATTCCATTTTATTTGATTGCTCATACTCTATCATTCCTTGGTGATATTCCCAGCCACCATTAGGATAATGACTAGAATTATTTTCTGGTGGTAGGCAATATCCCATATGACATGATTGATCAAAATGTGAGGTAAACTCCATTCTTGCAAAATGCTCTGTCTCAAATAGTAATCACCAAAAGAAATTGGAATCTCATTGTCACAAATGACGGATTCTTAGTGAGGAAATAACACAAATACCTTAGTAGCAAGAGAAAATAAAAAAAAATCAAAAGAATCTTAAATGAACAAAACAAAAGAAAAATGTCTAATCTAGTCAATCAATCAACCGGTAGTTTGTTAATCACAATTAATCCCGGGTAACGGCGCCATAAAACTTGATGACCGGATTTCACTCCCCACATGAAAATGATGAATCCGTTCTTTTGGCAAGCGCACCAAAATTATCGTCAAGTAATAACCCACAGTGGAGTGGGATTGTATCCACAGAGATTGATAGATTTGAGCAATTTTATTCAATTGGTGAATTAGTCAATCTAAACGTAAAAATAAATTGTGATTACGGAATTATAAATGGGCAGAAATATAAATGACTAAAAGGTAAAGAAAAGTAGTAAAGTACTGAAATAGAAATAGCAAGAATGTAAAGGGCAGAAGACCAAATGACTTAATAGTAAATGGGAATGTGGATATGCAGAATGTAAAAAGAAAGCTATAAAGAAAGTGGAAGATAAGAATAGGGGAATTCATTGAGATAAGGAGATGTTGTCTCTTTGGATTAATTCCAGCTTATATCCTCTTCAATCATGCAACTCATTGACCTCTTGGCAATCATGATTGATTGAGTCCCAATTCCTTGGTGACTCAATCTCTCAGATCCTGATCAATAGCCAATTCCTTGGTCTAATTGCTCTTGAAGAGAGATATGCTTGGTCCCTGATTATACCACACATCATCATAGGTCCAAGTAGAGGGAGGATTATATGTCAACATATCTGATAAGCAGATATTTTATACGCTTTTTGAGGGTAATTTCATGTAGTTTTTAGTATGTTTTAGTTAGTTTTTAGTATATTTTTATTAATTTCTCGGAAAAATTCATATTTCTGGATTTTACTACGAGTTTGTATGTTTTTCTGTGATTTTAGGTATTTTCTGGCTGAAATTGAGGGAGCTAAGCAAAAATTTGATTCAGGCTGAAAAAGGACTGCAGATGTTGTTGGATTCTGACCTCCCCGCACTCGAAATAGATTTTCTGTAGCTACAGGAGTCCAAATGGCGCGCTATCAATTGCGTTGGAAAGTGGACATTCAGGGCTTTTCAGCAATATATAAAAGTCCATACTTTGCTCAAGGATAAATGATGTAAAGTGGCGTTCAACGCCAGTTCCATGTTGCATTCTGGCGTTAAACGCCAGAAACAGGTTACAAGTTGGAGTTAAACGCCCAAAACAGGTTACAACCTGGCGATTAACTCCAAAAACAGCCTAAGCACATGTAAAACTCAAGTCTCATCCCCAGCACACACCAAGTGGGCCCCAGAAGTGGATTTCTGCACTATCTATCATAGCTTATTCATTTTCTGTAAACCTAGGTTACTAGTTTAGTATTTAAATAACTTTTAGAGATTTATTTTGTACCTCATGACATTTTAGATCTGAACTTTGTACTCTTTGACGGCATGAGTCTCTAAACTCCATTGTTGGAGGTGAGGAGCTCTGCTGTGTCTCGATTAATTAATGCAATTGTTTCTGTTTTCTACTCAAACACGCTTGTTTCTATCTAAGATGTTCATTCGCACTTCAATATGATGGATGTGATGATCCGTGACATTCATCACCATTCTCAATCTATGAATGCGCGACTGACAACCACCTCCGTTCTACCTTCAATTGAATGAGCATCTCTTGGATTCCTTAATCAGAATCTTCGTGGTATAACCTAGAATCCATTGCCAGCATTCTTGAGAATCCGGAAAGTCTAAACCTTGTCTGTGGTATTCCGAGTAGGATTCAGGGATTGAATGACTGTGAGGAGTTTCAAACTCACAAGGGTTGGGCGTAGTGACAGACGCAAAAGGATCAATGGATCCTATTCCAGCATGAGTGAGAACCGACAGATGATTAGCCATGCGGTGACAGCGCAACTGGACCATTTTCATTGAGAGGACGGATGGTAGCCATTGGCAATGGTGATCCACCAACATACAGCTTGCCATCGGAGGAACCTTGCATGCGTGAAGAAGAAGACAGGGGGAAAGTAGAGATTCAGGAGACAAAGCATCTCCAAAACTCCAACATATTCTCCATTACTGCATAACAAGTATTTAATTCATGCTCTTTTATTTTTTGCAATCCAAACTAATAATTATAATTGATTTCCTGACTAAGAAATACAAAATAACCATAGCTTGCTTCAAGCCGACAATCTCTGTGGGATCGACCCTTACTCACGTAAGGTATTACTTGGACGACCCAATGTACTTGCTGGTTAGTGGTACGAGTTGTGAAAAGTGTGATTTGCAATTCATGCGCCAAGGTTTTGGTGCCGTTGCCGGGGATTGTTTGAGTTTGGACTACTGACGGTTTATTTTGTTGCATAGATTAAGAAAAATTTCTCTTTTTGCTTTAGAGTCTTCTATTATTGTTTTTGGTTGAAAATTTTTAAATCCTTATTTACTCTTTTTAATTTTTTTCGAAAATTTTTATAAACAAATAAGTGAGTTTTTCTATTTGAGTTTAGTTTCATATTTTAAGTTTGGTGTCAATTGCATGTTTTTGTTTTCTTTTAAATTTTCGACTTTATGTTCATTGTTCTTTCTTAATCTTCAAGTTGTTCTTGCTTATTTCCCTTGTTTGATCTTTAGTTTTCCTTGTTTTATGATTTTTCTTGTTTTTCTTGTGCATTTTCGAATTATTAGTATCCAAAAAAATATTTTTAAAGTATTTTATATATTAAATACCTTTATTAAAACACTTTCAATTTATAGCTCAATTGGCTAGAGCGTTGAGCTTATGTTCTTGGTGATTGGGTATCTTCCTTTTAAAACTTTTTCAAAAATAATTTTTCTTTGATTAAATCTTGTGTCATGTTTTAAGTTTGGTGTTTTCTTGTTAGTTCTTATTTAATTTTTGAAAATTTATTTTTGATCTTAAAATTTTTAAGTTTGGTGTTCGTTGGTGTTTTTCCTCCAAATTTTCGAAAATAAGGAGCATTAGATCTAAAAATTTTAAGTCTTGTGTCATTTTATTATTTTTCTCTTTCCTCATTAAATTCAAAAATATCTTTTCTCTTTATTTTAAATTGAATTTTCGAAAATTACTTTTAAAAATTCAGATTTTTATTTTAAAATCAAATCCTTTCAAAATTCAAAATCTTTTTCAAAAATGTTATCCAGAGTTTTTCAAATCTTCTCAATTAAGCAATTATTTTCATTTTCAAATTTATTTTTCCCTTGGTTTTCGAAATTTACATTTTAATTTCTAAATATTTTATTTTATTTTATCTTATTATTTTTATTTATCTTAATAATTTGGTTTGTTCTACTTCAATAAAATAAAAATAAAAATATATTTTCTTTGCAATTCATATCAATTCCATTTTATCCATCATGGATCTAAGTGGAAATGAACAGTCTAGAAGGACTCTGGGATCATATGCTAGTCCCACTACTGCTGCATATGGGAGTAGTATCTGTATATCCCCCATCAATGCAGGCAGTTTTGAGCTAAATCCTCAGCTCATTGTCATGGTGCAGCAAAACTGCCAATATTCCGGTATTCCATAGGAAGAACCTACTGAGTTTCTGGCACAATTCTTGTAAATTGCTGACACAGTACGTGACAAGGAGGTAGATCAGGATGTATGCAGGCTGTTACTGTTTCCGTTTACTGTAAAAGATCAAGCCAAAAGGTGGTTAAATAACCAACCCACAGCAAGCATAAGGACATAGAAACAGTTCAGACAAATTCCTGAATCAATATTTCCCTCCGAAAAGGATGACACAGCTAAGGCTGGATATCCAAGGCTTTAAACAAGAGGATGATGAATCCCTTTATAATGCCTGGGAGAGGTACAGAGGGATGCCAAGGAAATGTCCCTCTGAAATGTTTTCAGAGTGGGTGCAGTTAGACATCTTCTACTATGGGCTTACAGAAGGAGCTCAGATGTCCCTAGACCACTCAGCTGGTGGATCTATACGCATGAAGAAAACTATTGAAGAGGCTCAAGAGCTTATTGATATAGTTGCTAGAAACCAGCATCTGTACATAAGTAATGGGTCCTCCATAAAAGAAGAAGCCAAAGCAGTGTCTACTGAACTTGGTCCTCTAGAACAAGTTGCTGAACTCAATCAACAATTGTGCTTTCTAACAAAACAACTAGCAGAATTTAAGGAGATGCTACAAGACACTAGAAATGCTAATAAAAATATGGAGGCACAATTGAATCAGACAAAACAACAGTTATCAAAGCAGATAACAGAAGAGTGCCAGGCAGTTCAATTAAGAAGTGGGAAAATATTAAATACCTCACTTCAGAGCAGCAGAAAGCCAAGGAAAAAACAACTGACAGAGGATGAGCAAAATATCATCCAAAATCCCTCTGAGGACAGTAAGTGCCCAGAGAGGAACAATTCTGGCATTCAAACGCCAGAAACAAGCTAGGAGCCGGCGTTAAACGCCCAATGGAAGCTCAGTTCTGGCGTTCAAACGCCAGAAACAGGTAATAAGCTAGCATCCAACGTCAATCAAGCTTCTAACCCTGGCATCCAAATGCCAGTGAGGGATCAGACACACACAAGTGCTGATAGCAACCCCTCTAAAAAGGCTTCTCCAACCACCTCTGTACGAAATAAACCTACAACAACTAAGGTTGAGGAATATAAAGCCAACATACCTTATCCTCAAAAACTCCGCTAGGAGGAGCAGGATAAGTAATTTGCCCGCTTTGCAGACTATCTCAGGACTCTTGAAATAAAGATTCTATTTGTAGAGGCACTTGAGCAAATACCTTCTTATGCCAAGTTCATGAAAGAGATCTCGAGTCATAAGAAGGATTGGAGAGAAACTGAAAGAGTTCTCCTCACTGAAGAATGCAGTGCAGTCATTTTGAAAAGCTTCCCAAAAAAGCTTAAAGAACCCGAGAGCTTCATGATACCATGCACATTAGAGGGTAATTGCACGAAGACAGCTTTATGTGATATTGGGGCAATTATCAATCTAATACCAAAGCAGATAACAGAAGAGTGCCAGGCAGTTCAATTAAGAAGTGGGAAAATATTAAATACCTCACTTCAGAGCAACAGAAAGCCAAAAAAAGAACAACTGACAGAGGATGAGCAAAATATCATCCAAAATCCCTCTGAGGACAGTAAGAGCCCAGAGTGGAGTAATTATGGCGTTCAAATGCCAGAAACAGGCAAGGAGCCGGCGTTAAACACCCAATGGAAGCTCAGTTCTGGCGTTCAAACGCCAGAAACAGGTAAGAAGCTGGCGTCCAATTTCAATCAAGCTTCTAACCCTGGCATCCAAACGCCAGTGAGGGATCAGACACACACAAGTGCTGATACCAACCCCTCTAAAAAGGCTTCTCCAACCACCTCTGTAGGAAATAAACCTACAGCAACTAAGGTTGAGGAATACAAAGCCAACATACCTTATCCTCAAAAACTCTATCAGGAGGAGCAGGATAAGCAATTTGCCCACTTTGCAGACTATCTCAGGTCTCTTGAAATAAAGATTCCGTTTGCAGAGGCACTTGAGCAAATACCTTCTTATGCCAAGTTCATGTAAGAGATCTCGAGTCATAAGAAGGATTGGAGAGAAACTGAAAGAGTTCTCTTCACTGAAGAATGCAGTGCAATCATTCTGAAAAGCTTCCCAGAAAAGCTTAAAGATCCCGGGAGCTTCATGATACTATGCACATTAGAGGTAATTGCACCAAGACAGCTTTATGTGATATTGGGGCAAGTATCAATCTAATACCTGCATCCACTATCAGAAAGCTTGGTTTAACTGAAGAAGTCAAACCAACCCGGATATGTCTCCAACTTGTTGATGGCTCCATTAAATACCCATCAGGCATGATTGAAGACATGATTATTAGGGTTGGGCCATTCACCTTCCCCACTGACTTTGTAGTGCTGGAAATGAAGGAGCACAAGAGTGCTACTCTCACTCTAGGAAGACCTTTCCTAGCAACTGGATAAACTCTCATTGATGTCCAAAAGGGGGAAGTAACCCTGGGAGTCAATGAGGATGAGTTTATGTTGAATGCTATCAAAGCCATGCAGCATCCAGACACACCAAAAGACTGCATGAAAATTGATCTTATTGACTCTTTGGTAGAGGAGATCAACATGGCTGAGAGTCTCGAATCAGAGCTGGAAGACATCTTTATAGATGTTCAACTTGATCTGGAGGATTCAGAGGAATTGAAAGAGCCTCTGGAAATTCCTCATGAAGAGGAAAACCTCCTAAACCCGAGCTCAAACCATTACCACCATCCTTGAAATATGCATTTCTGGGAGAAGGTGACACTTTTTCAGTGATCATAAGCTCTGCTTTGAATTCACAGGAGGAGGAAGCACTACTTCAAGTGCTAAGGACACACGAGACAGCTCTTGGGTCATCCATAAGTGACCTTAAGAGCATAAGCCTAGCTAGATGCATGCACAAGATCCTATTGGAGGATGATGCTAAGCAAGTGGTTCAACCGCAGAGGCAGTTAAATCCAGCCATGAAGGAAGTGGTACAGAAAGAGGTCACCAAGTTACTGGAGGCTGGGATTATTTATCCTATTTCTGATAGCCCCTGGGTGAGCCCTGTTCAAGTTGTCCCCAAAAAGGGAGGCATGACAGTGGTTCATAATGAAAAAAATGAACTAGTTCCTACAAGAACAGTTACAGGGTGGCGCATGTGTATTGACTACAGAAAGCTCAATACAGCCACCAGAAAGGATCATTTTCCTTTGCCATTCATAGACCAGATGCTAGAGAGACTAGCAGGTCATGATTTTTACTACTTTTTGGATGGCTATTCAGGTTACAACCAAATTGCAGTAGATCCCCAGGATCAAGAGAAAACTGCATTTACATGTCCATCTGGAGTATTTGCCTACAGAAGGATGCCATTTGGGCTGTGTAATGCACCTGCAACCTTTCAGAGATGCATGCTCTCTATTTTCTCTGATATGGTGGAAAAATTTCTAGAAGTCTTCATGGATGACTTCTCTGTATATGGAGACTCATTCAACTCCTGTCTTGATCACCTGACACTAGTCCTGAAACGATGCCAAGAGACTAACCTGGTTTTGAACTGGGAAAAATGTCACTTTATGGTGACTGAAGGGATTGTCCTTTGGCAAAAAATTTCAAACAAGGGGATAGAGGTGGATCAAGCTAAAGTGGAAGAAATTGAGAAATTACCACCACCTGCCAATGTTAAGGCAATCAGAAGCTTTCTGGGGCATGCAGGATTCTATAGGAGATTTATAAAGGATTTTTCAAAAATCGCAAAATCTCTGAGCAATCTGCTAGCTGCCAACACGCCATTTGTGTTTGACACAGAGTGTCTGCAGGCGTTTGAAACTTTGAAAGCTAAGCTGGTCACAGCACCAGTTATTTCTGCACTAGACTGGACATTACCATTTAAACTAATGTGTGATGCCAGTGACCATGCGATTGGAGCAGTACTGGGACAGAGGCATAACAAGCTTTTGCATGTCATTTATTATGCTAGCCGCATTTTAAATGATGCCCAGAAAAATTACACAACCACAGGAAAAGAATTGCTTGCAGTGGTTTATGCCATTGACAAGTTTAGATCATACTTAGTAGGATCAAAAGTGATTGTGTATACTGACCATACTGCTCTTAAATATCTACTCACAAAGCAGGATTCAAAACCCAGGCTCATAAGATGGGTGTTGCTTCTGCAAGAGTTTGATATAGAAATAAGAGACAGAAAAGGGACAGAGAACCAAGTGGCTAATCATCTGTCCCAGATAGAGCCAGTAGAAGGGACGTCTTTTCTCTCTATTGAGATCTCTGAAACCTTTCCGGATGAGCAACTGTTTGCCATGCAGGAAACACCATGGTTTGCAGACATTGCAAACTATAAAGCTGCAAGATTCATACCCAAGAAGTACAGCAAGCAACAAAAGAAAATATTAATTACTGATGCAAAGTACTACCTGTAGGATAAAGCATATCTCTTTAAGAGAGGTGCAGAGGGAATAATCCGTAGGTGTGTGCCTAGAGAAGAAGCACAGAAGATCATATGGCATTGTCATGGATCACAATATGGAGGACATTTTGGAGGTGAGCGAACAGCCACAAAAGTCCTCCAATGTGGCTTATACTAGCCCACTCTCTATAAAGACTCCCGAGAGTTTGTGCGTAACTATGACAGCTGCCAGAGAGCTGGTAATCTACCTCACAGTTACGCGATGCCTCAGCAAGGAATCTTAGAGATTGAGTTGTTTGACGTATGGGGTATTGACTTCATGGGGACTTTCCCACCATCATACTCAAACACTTATATTCTGGTGGCAGTTGACTATGTATCCAAATGGGTAGAGGCCATTGCCATACCCACTAACGATACTAAGACAGTGCTGAAGTTCCTCCAGAAATATATCTTCAGCAGGTTTGGTGTCCCTAGAGCACTAATTAGTGATGGGGGCACTCACTTCTGCAACAAACAGCTTTACTCTGCTATGGTACAGTATGGAATTAGTAACAAGGTGGCAACTCCGTATCATCCACAGACAAATGGGTAAGCTGAAGTCTCTAATAGAGAAATAAAAACAATCCTAGAATGTACTGTAAGTACCCGTAGAAAGGATTGGGCGAGAAGCTTGGATGATGCTCTGTGGGCTTACAAAACAGCATTCAAGACTCCTATAGGGACCTCTCCATACCAGCTTGTGTATGGTAAGGCCTGTCATCTGCCCGTGGAACTGGAATACAAAGCCTACTAGGCAACCAGATTCCTAAACTTTGATGCCAAATTAGCTGGAGAAAAAAGATTGCTCCAGTTGAATGAGCTAGAGGAATTCAGACTCACTGCTTTCGAAAATGCCAAGCTTTACAAAGAAAAAGCAAAAAGGTGGCATGACAGAAAGCTGTCATCTAGAGTCTTTGAACCAGGACAGAAGGTTCTGCTGTTTAACTCTAGGCTTAGGCTATTTCCCAGGAAACTGAAATCCCGGTGGAGGGGACCATATGTGATTACAAGTGTGTCACCATATGGCTATGTGGAGCTTCAAGACATTGATTCTAATAAGAGGTTCATTGTTAATGGACAGAGAATCAAAAATTATCTTGAAGGCAATGTTGAGCAAGAATGCTAAAGGCTGAGGCTAGATTAAAAAGCTCAACAAGGTCCAGCTAAAGACAATAAAGAAGCGCTTGCTGGGAGGCAACCCAGCCATTAGCAAAACTCTTTCTGTTATTTTATCTTATTCTATTCTTCATTTTATTTATTTTTTAAGCAAATAAATTCAATATTAACAAGGTAAAGAATCAATTGCATAAGTTCACAGGGCTACAGAAGGATTCAGAGCACAAAATAGGAAAAAGGAGCTCACTGGCAAGAAAACGCCAATAAGAGGCACAATTGGGCGTTAAACGCCCAAAAGGAGCATCTACTGGGCATTTAACGCCAGTAGAGATAGCCATCTGGCCGTTAAACACCAGAAAGAAGCAGCTTCTAGGCGTTTAACACCAGATTTACAGCATCGTGGGCGTTCAGAAAAACGCCCAGTGACAAAGGAGTTTCTGGCGTTTAACGCCAGCTGGAAGCAACAGCTGGGCGTTAAATGCCCAGACCAAGCACCAATTGGGCGTTAAACGCCCAAAACATGCAGCAGTTGGGCGTTTAACGCCAGGATTTTGGGGAGTAGGCAATTTTGTCCTCAATTCAAATTTTTTCCATTTTTTATGTTTCAATTCATGATTTCTTACACAAACATGTTACAAATCCTAATTTTTCAAAAAGATATCAAATGTATCTTAATTCATAAACCCTTTTTTTATCCTCTTCAAATTATTTTCAAATCCTTTTCAAAACAAATCTATCTCTTTTCCTTCTACAATCTTTTCAACTCATCAATATCTTTTTCAAATCTTCACAACATCTTTTTCAAAACAAAGCTATCTTTTTCAAATATCTTTCATATTATTCATATCTTTTAAATTTTAAAGTGCATCATTTTCCTATCATACTTATCTTTTACAAATCATATCTTTTATTATATCTTCTTCAAAGTTTTCAAAAACCCACCCCCTCCCCTTTAAATTCTAGTTCGGCCTCCCCCCCACCTCCACAATTCGGACTTGGCTCTCCTTATATCCCTCTCATTTCTTTTCTTTTACTTGAGGACAAGAAAACCTCTAAGTTTGGTGTGTTTATCCGTGATCACTAAGCCAATACCCACTAAGATCATGGCTCCTAAGGGAAAATAAACCAACTCAAGAGGCAAGAAAGAGAATATTCCAAAACCACTTTGGAATCAAGGGAAATTCATAACCAAAGAACATTAAGACCATTACTACAAAATAATGGGTCTAAGGTCAGTGATCCCGGAAGTTAAATTCGATCTGAAAGAAGATGAATATCCAGAGATCCAAGAGCAAATCCGAAACAGGAGCTGGGAAGTCCTAGCTAATTCGGAAACAAAGGTGGGAAGAAACATGGTTCAAGAATTCTACGTAAATCTGTGGCAGACGGACAGGCAGAGAATGCGGGAACTGTATTCTATGACTATAGAACTCTGGTCAGAGGGAAGATTGTTCACACTCACCCTAACAAAATAAGGGAGATCTTCAAGCTGCCTTAACTGCAAGATGACCCAGACTCCTTTAATAGGAGAATGATGAGATCAAACCTGAACTTGGACAAGATCCTAGAGGACATATGTCTCCCTGGAGCTAAATGGACAACCAACACAAAGGGTGTCCCGAACCAACTCAAAAGAGGAGATCTCAAACCAGTCGCCAGAGGCTGGCTGGACTTCATTGGGCGCTCTATATTGCCCACTAGCAACTGCTCTGAGGTCACCATCAGAAGAGTAGTGATGATTCATTGCATTATGCTGGAAAAAGAAGTGGAAGTTCATCAGCTGATTGCTTGTGAGATTTACAAGATTGCAAATAAGAGCTCCAAAGATGCCAGATTGGCTTATCCAAGCTTGGTCTCTCTGTTACGTAAAGATGCGGGTATAAAAATGGGAGTGGATGAGTACATCCCAGTTGAGCTACCAATCACCAAAAAGTCTTTGGAAGGACAACAAGTGCAGGACAAATCCATCAAGAAGAGAGCACAGGAGTTCCTCCCAGAAATCCCTCAAATGGAATACTGGGAGCGCCTAAAAGCATCTGTCACCAAGTTGTAAGAAGCTGTTGATCAACTGAAGGAAGAACAGCAAAATCAAAACAGCATGCTTTGCAAACTGCTTAGAGAACAAGAAGAGCAAGGGCGTGAACTGAAGGAATTGAAGCGCCAGAAGCTATCTCTTAAAGGGCCAAGCACTCCACAGACTAAAGAGGCATCCACCTCCCAAATTCAAGGTTGTTGAGTTATAATCTTAGCCTTAACTCTGTGATAATTGTTCTTATTAGAAATTTACTTTAGAAGTTATATATGAGTAGCAGTAATTAGTATCTCTATTTTGATTTTAACTCCAATTAAGCTATAATTTATTTTTCTCATCATCATCAAACATGAATAAAATAGCAGATTTTTATTATAAGGAGGCAATATTTTTTTGAGTTCTTAATAAGGAAAATTCTAATTATCTATATGTGGTGGCAATGCTTTTTGTCTTCTGAATGAATGCCTGAATAGTGCATATTTTTTATATTTAATTTTATGAATGTTAAAATTGTTGGCTCCTGAAAGAATGATGAACAAGAGAAATGTTATTGATGATCTGAAAAATCATGAAATTGATTCTTGAAGCAAGAAAAAATAGCAAAAAAAAAAAGAAAGAGAAGGAGCAGTAGAAAAAGCCAATAGCCGTTAAAACCAAAAGGCAAGGGTAAAAAGGATCCAAGGCTTTGAGCATTAATGGATAGGAGGGCCTAAAAGGAATAAAATCCTGGCATAAGCGGCTAAACTAAGCTGTCCCTAACCATGTGCTTGTGGCGTGAAGCTGTCAAGTGAAAACTTGAGACTGAGCGGTTAAAGTCAAGGTCCAAAGCAAAAACAGAGTGTCCTTAAGAACTCTGGACACCTCTAATTGGGGACATCAACAAAGCTAAGTCACAATCAAAAAAAGGTTCACCCAGTTATGTGTCTGTGGCATTTATGTATCCGGTGGTAATACTGGAAGACAAGGTGCTTAGGGCCACGGCCAAGACTCATAAAATAGCTGTGTTCAAAAATCAACATACCAAACTAGGGGAATCAATAATACTATCTGAATTCTGAGTTCCTATGGATGCTAATCATTCTGAATTTCAAAGGATAAAGTGAGATGCCAAAACTTTTCGCAAGCAAAAAGCTACTATTCCCGCTCATTTGATTAGAATCTGAGCTTCACTTAAAACTCTGAGATATTATTGCTTCTTGATTTCTCTTAATCCTATCTTGTTTGTCTAGTTGCTTGGGGACAAGCAACATTTTAAGTTTGGTGTTGTGATGAGCGGATATTTTATACCCTTTTTAGGGTAATTTCATGTAGTTTTTAGTATGTTTTAGTTAGTTTTTAGTATATTTTTATTAATTTCTAGGCAAAATTCATATTTCTGGACTTTACTATGAGTTTGTGTATTTTTCTGTGATTTCAGGTATTTTCTGGCTGAAATTGAGGGAACTGAGCAAAAATCTGATTCAGGCTGAAAAAGGACTGCAGATGCTGTTGGATTCTGACTTCCGTGCACTCGAAATGGATTTTCTGGAGCTACAGGAGTCCAAATGGCACGCTCTGAATTGCGTTGGAAAGTAGACATCCAGAGATTTCTAGCAATATATAATAGTTCATACTTTGCTCAAGGATAAATGACGTAAACTGGCATTCAACTCCAGTTCCATGTTGCATTCTGGCGTTAAACGCCAGAAACAGGTTACAACTTGGAGTTAAACACCCAAAACAGGTTACAACCTGGCGTTTAACTCCAAAAATAGCCTAGGCACGTGTAAAGCTCAAGTCTCATCCCCAGCACACACCAAGTGGGCCCCAGAAGTGGATTTCTGCACTATCTATCATAGCTTATTCATTTTTTGTAAACCTAGGTTACTAGTTTAGTATTTAAACAACTTTTAGAGATTTATTTTGTACCACATGACATTTCAGATCTGAACTTTATACTCTTTGATGGCATGAGTCTCTAAATTCCATTGTTGGGGGTGAGGAGCTCTACTGTGTCTCGATGAATTAACGCAATTATTTATGTTTTCTACTCAAACACGCTTGTTTCTATCTAAGATGTTCATTCGCACTTCAATATGATGGATGTGATGATCCGTGACTGACAACCACCTCCATTCTCAACCTATGAACGTGTGACTGACAACCACCTCCATTCTACCTTCGATTGAATGAGCATCTCTTGGATTCTTTAATCAGAATCTTCGTGGTATAAGCTAGAATCCATTGGCAGCATTCTTGAGAATCCGGAAAGTCTAAACCTTGTTTGTGGTATTCCGAGTAGGATTTAGGAATTGAATGACTGTGACGAGTTTCAAACTCACAAGGGTTGGGCGTAGTGACAGACGCAAAAGGATCAATGGATCCTATTCCAGCATGAGTGAGAACCGACAGATAATTAGCCGTGTGGTGACAACGCACCTGGACCATTTTCATTGAGAGGACAGATGGTAGCCATTGACAACGGTGATCCACCAACACACAGCTTGCCATAGGAGGAACCTTGCATGCGTGAAGAAGAAGACAAGGGGAAAGTAGAGATTCAGAAGACAAAGCATCTCCAAAACTCCAACATATTCTCCATTACTGCATAACAAGTATTTAATTCATGCTCTTTTATTTTTTGCAATCCAAACTAATAATTATAATTGATTTCCTGACTAAGAAATACAAAATAACCATAGCTTGCTTCAAGCCGACAATCTCTGTGGGATCGACCCTTACTCACGTAAGGTATTACTTGGACGACCCAGTGCACTTGCTGGTTAGTGGTACGAGTTGTGAAAAGTGTGATTTGCAATTCATGCGCCAAGTTGTTGGTGCCGTTGCCGGGGATTGTTCGAGTTTGGACTACTGACGGTTTATTTTGTTGCTTAGATTAAGAAAAATTTCTCTTTTTGCTTTAGAGTCTTCTATTATTGTTTTTGGTTGAAAATTTTTAAATCCTTATTTTCTCTTTTTAATTTTTTTCGAAACTTTTTATAAATAAATAAGTGAGTTTTTCTATTTGTGTTTAGTTTCATATTTTAAGTTTGGTGTCAATTGCATGTTTTTGTTTTCTTTTAAATTTTCGAATTTATGTTCATTGTTCTTTCTTAATCTTCAAGTTGTTCTTGCTTATTTCCCTTGTTTGATCTTTAGTTTTCCTTGTTTTATGATTTTTCTTGTTTTTCTTGTGCATTTTCGAATTATTAGTATCCAAAAAAAATATTTTTAAAGTTTTATATATATTAAATACCTTTATTAAAACACTTTCAATTTATAGCTCAATTGGCTAGAGCGTTGAGCTTATGTTCTTGGTGATTGGGTATCTTCCTTTTAAAACTTTTTCAAAAATAATTTTTCTTTGATTAAATCTTGTGTAAAGTTTTAAGTTTGGTGTTTTCTTGTTAGTTCTTAATTAATTTTTGAAAATTTATTTTTGATCTTAAAATTTTTAAGTTTGGTGTTCGTTGGTGTTTTTCCTCCAAATTTTCGAAAATAAGGAGCATTAGATCTAAAAATTTTAAGTCTTGTGTCATTTTATTGTTTTTCTCTTTCCTCATTAAATTCAAAAATATCTTTTCTCTTTATTTTAAATTGAATTTTCGAAAATTACTTTTAAAAATTTAGATTTTTATTTTAAAATCAAATCCTTTCAAAATTCAAAATCTTTTTCAAAAATCGTATCCAGAGTTTTTCAAATCTTCTCAATTAAGCAATTATTTTCATTTTCAAATTTATTTTTCCCTTGGTTTTCGAAATTTACATTTTAATTTCTAATTATTTTATTTTATTTTATCTTATTACTTTTATTTATCTTAATAATTTGGTTTGTTCTACTTCAATTAAATAAAAATAAAAATATATTTTCTTTGCAATTCATATCAATTCCATTTTATCCATCATGGATCTAAGTGGAAATGAACAGTCTAGAAGGACTCTGGGATCATATGCTAGTCCCACTACTGCTGCATATGAGAGTAGTATCTGTATATCCCCCATCAATGCAGGCAGTTTTGAGCTAAATCCTCAGCTCATTGTCATGGTGCAGCAAAACTGCCAGTATTCCGGTCTTCCATAGGAAGAACCTACTGAGTTTCTGGTACAATTCTTGCAAATTGCTCACACAGTACGTGACAAGGAGGTAGATCAGGATGTATGCAGGCTGTTACTGTTTCCATTTACTGTAAAAGATCAAGCCAAAAGGTGGTTAAATAACCAACCCACAGCAAGCATAAGGACATAGAAACAGTTATCAGACAAATTCCTGAATCAATATTTCCCTCCGAAAAGGATGACACAGCTAAGGCTGGATATCCAAGGCTTTAAACAAGAGGATGATGAATCCCTTTATAATGCCTGGGAGAGGTACAGAGGGATGCTAAGGAAATGTCCCTCTGAAATGTTTTCAGAGTGGGTGCAGTTAGACATCTTCTACTATGGGCTTACAGAAGGAGCTCAGATGTCCCTAGACCACTCAGCTGGTGGATCTATACGCATGAAGAAAACTATTGAAGAGGCTCAAGAGCTTATTGATATAGTTGCTAGAAACCAGCATCTGTACATAAGTAATGGGTCCTCCATAAAAGAAGAAGCCAAAGTAGTGTCTACTGAACTTGGTCCTCTAGAACAAGTTGCTGAACTCAATCAACAATTGTGCTTTCTAACAAAACAACTATCAGAATTTAAGGAGATGCTACAAGACACTAGAAATGCTAATAAAAATATGGAGGCACAATTGAATCAGACAAAACAATAATTATCAAAGCAGATAACAGAAGAGTGCCAGGCAGTTCAATTAAGAAGTGGGAAAATATTAAATACCTCACTTCAGAGCAGCAGAAAGCCAAGGAAAAAACAACTGACAGAGGATGAGCAAAATATCATCCAAAATCCCTCTGAGGACAGTAAGTGCCCAGAGAGGAACAATTCTGGCATTCAAACGCCAGAAACAAGCAAGGAGCCGGCGTTAAACACCCAATGGAAGCTCAGTTCTGGCGTTCAAACGCCAGAAACAGGTAATAAGCTGGCGTCCAAAGTCAATCAAGCTTCTAACCCTGGCATCCAAATGCCAGTGAGGGATCAGACACACACAAGTGCTGATAGCAACCCCTCTAAAAAGGCTTCTCCAACCACCTCTGTACGAAATAAACCTACAACAACTAAAGTTGAGGAATACAAAGCCAACATACCTTATCCTCAAAAACTCACCAGGAGGAGCAGGATAAGTAATATGCCCGCTTTGCAGATTATCTCAGGACTCTTGAAATAAAGATTCTGTTTGCAGAGGCACTTGAGCAAATACCTTCTTATGCCAAGTTCATGAAAGAGATCTCGAGTCATAAGAAGGATTGGAGAGAAACTGAAAGAGTTCTCCTCACTGAAGAATGCAGTGCAGTCATTCTGAAAAGCTTCCCAAAAAAGCTTAAAGATGCCAAGAGCTTCATGATACCATACACATTAGAGGGTAATTGCACCAAGACAGCTTTATGTGATATTGGGGCAATTATCAATCTAATACCAAAGCAGATAACAGAAGAGTGCCAGGCAGTTCAATTAAGAAGTGGGAAAACATTAAATACCTCACTTCAGAGTAACAGAAAGCCAAAAAAAGAACAACTGACAGAGGATGAGCAAAATATCATCCAAAATCCCTCTGAGGACAGTAAGAGCCCAGAGAGGAATAATTATGGCGTTCAAATGCTAGAAACAGGCAAGGAGCCGGCGTTAAACACCCAATGGAAGCTCAGTTCTGGCGTTCAAACGCCAGAAACAGGTAAGAAACTGGCATCCAACATCAATCATGCTTCTAACCCTGGCATCCAAATGCCAGTGAGGGATCAGACACACACAAGTGCTGATAGCAACCCCTCTAAAGAGGCTTCTCCAACCACCTCTGTAGGAAATAAACCTACAGCAACTAAGGTTGAGGAATACAAAGCCAACATACCTTATCCTCAAAAACTCCATCAGGAGGAGCAGGATAAGCAATTTGCCCACTTTGCAGACTATCTCAGGTCTCTTAAAATAAAGATTCCGTTTGCAGAGGCACTTGAGCAAATACCTTCTTATGCCAAGTTCATGTAAGAGATCTCGAGTCATAAGAAGGATTGGAGAGAAACTGAAAGAGTTCTCTTCACTGAAGAATGCAGTGCAATCATTCTGAAAAGCTTCCCAGAAAAGCTTAAAGATCCCGGGAGCTTCATGATACTATGCACATTAGAGGTAATTGCACCAAGACAGCTTTATGTGATATTGGGGCAAGTATCAATCTAATACCTGCATCCACTATCAGAAAGCTTGGTTTAACTGAAGAAGTCAAACCAACCCGGATATGTCTCCAACTTGTTGATGGCTCCATTAAATACCCATCAGGCATGATTGAAGACATGATTATTAGGGTTGGGCCATTCACCTTCCCCACTGACTTTGTAGTGCTGGAAATGAAGGAGCACAAGAGTGCTACTCTCATTCTAGGAAGACCTTTCCTAGCAACTGGATGAACTCTCATTGATGTCCAAAAGGGGGAAGTAACCCTGAGAGTCAATGAGGATGAGTTTATGTTGAATGCTGTCAAAGCCATGCAGCATCCAGACACACCAAAAGACTGTATGAAAATTGATCTTATTGACTCTTTGGTAGAGGAGATCAACATGGCTGAGAGTCTCGAATCAGAGCTGGAAGACATCTTTAAAGATGTTCAGCCTGATCAGGAGGATTCAGAGGAATTGAAAGAGCCTCTGGAAATTCCTCATGAAGAGGAAAAACCTACTAAACCCGAGCTCAAACCATTACCACCATCCTTGAAATATGCATTTCTGGGAGAAGGTGACTTTTCCAGTGATCATAAGCTCTGCTTTGAATTCACAGGAGGAGGAAGCACTACTTCAAGTGCTAAGGACACACAAGACAGCTCTTGGGTCCTCCATAAGTGACCTTAAGGGCATAAGCCTAGCTAGATGCATGCACAAGATTCTATTGGAGGATGATGCTAAGCAAGTGGTTCAACCACAGAGGCAGTTAAATCCAGCCATGAAGGAAGTGGTACAGAAAGAGGTGACCAAGTTATTGGAGGCTGGGATTATTTATCCTATTTCTGATAGCCCCTGGGTGAGCCCTGTTCAAGTTGTCCCCAAAAAGGGAGGCATGACAGTGGTTCATAATGAAAAAAATGAACTAGTTCCTACAAGAACAGTTACAGGGTGGCGCATGTGTATTGACTACAGAAGGCTCAATACAGCCACCAGAAAGGATCATTTTCCTTTGCCATTCATAGACCAGATGCTAGAGAGACTAGCAGGTCATGATTTTTACTACTTTTTGGATGGCTATTCAGGTTACAACCAAATTGCAGTAGATCCTCAGGATCAAGAGAAAACTGCATTTACATGTCCATCTGGAGTATTTGCCTACAGAAGGATGCCATTTGGGCTGTGTAATGCACCTGCAACCTTTCAGAGATGCATGCTCTCTATTTTCTCTGATATGGTGGAAAAATTTCTGGAAGTCTTCATGGATGACTTCTCTGTATATGGAGACTCATTCAGCTCCTGTCTTGATCACCTGACACTAGTCCTGAAACGATGCCAAGAGACTAACCTGGTTTTGAACTGGGAAAAATGTCACTTTATAGTGACTGAAGGGATTGTCCTTTGGCAAAAAATTTCAAACAAGGGGATAGAGGTGGATCAAGCTAAAGTGGAAGTAATTGAGAAATTACCACCACCTGCCAATGTTAAGGCAATCAGAAGCTTTCTGGGGCATGCAGGATTCTATAGGAGGTTTATAAAGGATTTTTCAAAAATCGCAAAATCTCTGAGCAATCTGCTAGCTGCTGACACGCCATTTGTGTTTGACACAAAGTGTCTGCAGGCGTTTGAAACTCTGAAAGCTAAGCTGGTCACAGCACCAGTTATTTCTGCACTAGACTGGACATTACCATTTAAACTAATGTGTGATGCCGGTGACCATGCGATTGGTGCAGTACTGGGATAGAGGCATAACAAGCTTTTGCATGCCATTTATTATGCTAGCCGCATTTTAAATGATGCCCAGAAAAATTACACAACCACAGAAAAAGAATTGCTTGCAGTGGTTTATGCCATTGACAAGTTTAGATCATATTTAGTAGGATCAAAAGTGATTGTGTATACTGACCATACTGCTCTTAAATATCTACTCACAAAGCAGGATTCAAAACCCAGGCTCATAAGATGGGTGTTGCTTCAGCAAGAGTTTGATATAGAAATAAGAGACAGAAAAGGAACAGAGAACCAAGTGGCTGATCATCTGTCCCGGATAGAGCCAGTAGAAGGGACGTCTTTTCTCTCTATTGAGATCTCTGAAACCTTTACGGATGAGCAACTATTTGCCATCCAGGAAACACCATGGTTTGCAGACATTGCAAACTATAAAGCTGCAAGATTCATACCCAAGGAGTACAGCAAGCAACAAAAGAAAATATTAATTACTGATGCAAAGTACTACCTGTGGGATAAAGCATATCTCTTTAAGAGATGTGCAGACGGAATAATCCGTAGGTGTGTGCCTAGAGAAGAAGCACAGAATATCATATGGCATTGTCATGGATCACAATATGGAGGACATTTTGGAGGTGAGCGAACAGCCACAAAAGTCCTCCAATGTGGCTTATACTAGCCCACTCTCTATAAAGACTCCCGAGAGTTTGTGCGTAACTATGACAGCTGCCAGAGAGCTGGTAATTTGCCTCACAGTTACGCGATGCCTCAGCAAGGAATCTTAGAGATTGAGTTGTTTGACGTATGGGGTATTGACTTCATGGGGACTTTCCCATCATCATACTCAAACACTTATATTCTGGTGGCAGTTGACTATGTATCCAAATGGGTAGAGGCCATTGCCATACCTACTAACGATACTAAGACAGTGCTGAAGTTCCTCCAGAAACATATCTTCAGTAGGTTTGGTGTCCCTAGAGCACTAATTAGTGATGGGGGCACTCACTTCTGCAACAAACAGCTTTACTCTGCTCTGGTACGGTAGGGAATTAGTCACAAGGTGGCAACTCCGTATCATCCACAAACAAATGGGCAAGCTGAAGTCTCTAATAGAGAAATAAAAACAATCCTAGAACGTACTATAAGTACCCGTAGAAAGGATTGGGCGAGAAGCTTGGATGATGCTCTGTGGGCTTACAGAACAGCATTCAAGACTCCTATAGGGACCTCTCCATACCAGCTTGTGTATGGTAAGGCCTGTCATCTGCCCGTGGAACTGGAATACAAAGCCTACTGGGCAACCAGATTCCTAAACTTTGATGCCAAATTAGCTGGAGAAAAAATATTGCTCCAATTGAATGAGCTAGAGGAATTCAGACTCACTGCTTTCAAAAATGCCAAGCTTTACAAAGAAAAAGCAAAAAGGTGGCATGATAGAAAGCTGTCATCTAGAGTCTTTGAACCAGGACAGAAGGTTCTGCTGTTTAACTCTAGGCTTAGGCTATTTCCCAGGAAACTGAAATCCCGGTGGAAGGGACCATATGTGATTACAAGTGTGTCACCATATGGCTTTGTGGAGCTTCAAGACATTGATTCTAATAAGAGGTTCATTGTTAATGGACAGAGAATCAAAAATTATCTTGAAGGCAATGTTGAGCAAGAATGCTAAAGGCTGAGGCTAGATTAAAAAGCTCAGCAAGGTCCAGCTAAAGACAATAAAGAAGCGCTTGCTGGGAGGCAACCCAGCCATTAGCAAAACTCTTTCTGTTATTTTATCTTATTCTATTCTTCATTTTATTTATTTTTAAAGCATAAAAATTCAATATTAACAAGGTAAAGAATCAATTGCATAAGTTCACAGGGCTACAGAAGGATTCAGAGCACAAAATAGGAAAAAGGAGCTCACTGGCAAGAAAACGCCAGTAAGAGGCACAATTGGGAGTTAAACGCCCAAAAGGAGCATCTACTGGGCATTTAACGCCAGTAGAGATAGCCATCTGGGCGTTAAACACCAGAAAGAAGCAGCTTCAGGGCGTTTAACACCAGATTTACAGCATCCTGGGCGTTCAGAAAAACGCCCAGTGACAAAGGAGTTTCTGGCGTTTAACGCCAGCTGGAAACAACAGCTGGGCGTTAAATGCCCAGACCAAGCACCAATTGGGCGTTAAACGCCCAAAACATGCAGCAGTTGGGCGTTTAACGCCAGGATTGTGGGGAGTAGGCAATTTTGTCTCCAATTCAAATTTTTTCCATTTTTTATCTTAATTCATAAACCGTTTTTTTTATCCTCTTCAAATTATTTTCAAATCCTTTTCAAAACAAATCTATCTCTTTTCCTTCTACAATCTTTTCAACTCATCAATATCTTTTTCAAATCTTCACAACATCTTTTTCAAAACAAAGCTATCTTTTTCAAATATCTTTCATATTATTCATATCTTTTAAATTTTAAAGTGCATCATTTTCTTATCATATTTATCTTTTACAAATCATATCTTTTATTATATCTTCTTCAAAGTTTTCGAAAACCCACCCCCTCCCCTTTAAATCCTAGTTCGGCCTCCCCCCCACCTCCACAATTCGGACTTGGCTCTCCTTATATCCCTCTCATTTCTTTTCTTTTGCTTGAGGACAAGAAAACCTCTAAGTTTGGTGTGTTTATCCATGATCACTAAGCCAATACCCACTAAGATCATGGCTCCTAAGGGAAAATAAACCAACTCAAGAGGCAACAAAAAAGACAATATTCCAAAACCACTTTGGAATCAAGGGAAATTCTTAACCAAAGAACATTAAGACCATTACTACAAAATAATGGGTCTAAGGTCAGTGATCCCGGAAGTTAAATTCGATCTGAAAGAAGACGAATATCCAGAGATCCAAGAGCAAATCCGAAACAGGAGCTGGGAAGTCCTAGCTAATCCTGAAACAAAGGTGGGAAGAAACATGGTTCAGGAATTCTATGTAAATCTGTGGCAGACGAACAGGCAGAGAATGCGGGAACTGTATTCTATGACTATAGAACTCTGGTCAGAGGGAAGATTGTTCACACTCACCCTGACAAAATAAGGGAGATCTTCAAGCTGCCTTAACTGCAAGATGACCCAGACTACTTTAATAGTGGATGAGTACATCCCAGTTGAGCTACCAATCACCAAAAAGTCTTTGGAAGGACAACAAGTGCAGGACGAATCCATCAAGAAGAGAGCACAGGAGTTCCTCCCAGAAATCCCTCAAATTGAATACTGGGAGCGCCTAGAAGTATCTGTCACCAAGTTGTAAGAAGCTGTTGATCAACTGAAGGAAGAACAGCAAAATCAAAACAGTATGCTTTGCAAACTGCTTAGAGAACAAGAAGAGCAAGGGCGTGAACTGAAGGAATTGAAGCGCCAGAAGCTATCTCTTGAAGGGCCAAGCACTCCACAGACTAAAGAGGCATCCACCTCCCAAATTCAAGGTTGTTGAGTTCTAATCTTAGCCTTAACTCTGTGATAATTGTTCTTATTAGAAATTTACTTTAGAAGTTATATATTAGTAGCAGTAATTAGTATCTCTATTATTATTTTAACTCCAATTAAGCTATAATTTATTTTTCTCATCATCATCAAACATGAATAAAATAGCAGATTTTTATTATAAGGAGGCAATATTTTTTCGAGTTCTTAATAAGGAAAATTCTAATTATCTATATGTGGTGGCAATGCTTTTTGTCTTCTGAATGAATGCTTGAATAGTGCTTATTTTTTATATTTAATTTTATGAATGTTAAAATTGTTGGCTCCTGAAAGAATGATGAACAAGAGAAATGTTATTGATGATCTGAAAAATCATGAAATTGATTCTTGAAGCAAGAAAAAATAGCAAAAAAAAAAAGAGAGAGAGAAGGAGCAGTAGAAAAAGCCAATAGCCATTAAAAGCAAAAGGCAAGGGTAAAAAGGATCCAAGGCTTTGAGCATTAATGGATAGGAGGGCCTAAAAGGAATAAAATCCTGGCATAAGCGGCTAAACTAAGCTGTCCCTAACCATGTGCTTGTGGCGTGAAGGTGTCAAGTGAAAACTTGAGACTGAGCGGTTAAAGTCAAGGTCCAAAGCAAAAACAGAGTGTGCTTAAGAACTCTGGACACCTCTAATTGGGGACATCAGCAATGCTAAGTCACAATAAAAAAAAAGGTTCACCCAGTTATGTGTCTGTGGCATTTATGTACCCGGTGGTAATACTGGAAGACAAGGTGCTTAGGGCCACGGCCAAGACTCATAAAATAGCTGTGTTCAAAAATCAACATACCAAACTAGGAGAATCAATAATACTATCTGAATTCTGAGTTCCTATGGATGCTAATCATTCTGAATTTCAAAGGATAAAGTGAGATGCCAAAACTTTTCGCAAGCAAAAAGCTACTAGTCCCGCTTATTTGATTAGAATCTGAGATTCACTTAAAACTCTGAGATATTATTGCTTCTTGATTTCTCTTAATCCTTTTTTATTTGTCTAGTTGCTTGGGGACAAGCAACAGTTTAAGTTTGGTGTTGTGATGAGCGGATATTTTATACCCTTTTTAGGGTAATTTCATGTAGTTTTTAGTATGTTTTAGTTAGTTTTTAGTATATTTTTATTAATTTCTAGGCAAAATTCATATTTCTGGACTTTACTATGAGTTTTGTATTTTTCTGTGATTTCAGGTATTTTCTGGCAAAAATTGAGGGAGCTGAGCAAAAACCTGATTCAGGCTGAAAAAGGACTGCAGATGCTGTTGGATTCTGACTTTCGTGCACTCGAAATGGATTTTCTGGAGCTACAGGAGTCCAAATGGTGCGCTCTGAATTGCGTTGGAAAGTAGACATCCAGAGCTTTCCAGCAATATATAATAGTTCATACTTTGCTCATGGATAAATGATGTAAACTGGCATTCAACACCAGTTCCATGTTGCATTCTGGCGTTAAACGCCAGAAACAGGTTACAACTTGGAGTTAAACACCCAAAACAGGTTACAACCTGGCGTTTAACTCCAAAAATAGCCTAGGCACGTGTAAAGCTCAAGTCTCATCCCTAGCACACACCAAGTGGGCCCCAGATGTGGATTTTTGCACTATCTATCATAGCTTATTCATTTTTTGTAAACCTAGGTTACTAGTTTAGTATTTAAGCAACTTTTAGAGATTTATTTTGTACCTCATGACATTTCAAATCTGAACTGTATACTCTTTGATGGCATGAGTCTCTAAATTCCATTGTTGGGGGGTGAGGAGCTCTGCTGTGTCTCGATGAATTAATGCAATTATTTATGTTTTCTACTCAAACACGCTTGTTTCTATCTAAGATGTTCATTCGCACTTCAATATGATGGATGTGATGATCCGTGACATTCATCACCATTCTCAACCTATGAACGTGTGACTGACAACCACCTCCATTCTACCTTCGATTGAATGAGCATCTCTTAGATTCCTTAATCAGAATCTTCGTGGTATAAGCTAGAATCCATTGGCAGCATTCTTGAGAATCCGGAAAGTCTAAACCTTGTTTATGGTATTCCGAGTAGGATTCAGGAATTGAATGACTATGACGAGTCTCAAACTCACAAGGGTTGGGCGTAGTGACAGATGTAAAAGGATCAATGGATCCTATTCCAGCATGAGTGAGAACCGACAGATAATTAGCCGTGTGGTGACAACGCACCTGGACCATTTTCATTGAGAGGACAGATGGTAGCCATTGACAATGGTGATCCACCAACACACAGCTTGCCATAGGAGGAACCTTGCGTGCGTGAAGAAGAAGACAGGGGGAAAGCAGAGATTCCTAAGACAAAGCATCTCCAAAACTCCAACATATTCTCCATTACTGCA
This sequence comes from Arachis hypogaea, assembly GCF_003086295.3. Lineage (NCBI taxonomy): Eukaryota > Viridiplantae > Streptophyta > Magnoliopsida > Fabales > Fabaceae > Arachis > Arachis hypogaea. The sequence continues at coordinate 51,161,244 of NC_092049.1, forward strand.
TAACAAGTATTTAATTCATGCTCTTTTATTTTTTGCAATCCAAACTAATAATTATAATTGATTTCCTGACTAAGAAATACAAAATAACCATAGCTTTCTTCAAGCCGACAATCTCCATGGGATCGACCCTTACTCACGTAAGGTATTACTTGGACGACCCAGTGCACTTGCTGGTTAGTGGTACGAGTTGTGAAAAGTGTGACTTGCAATTCGTGCACCAATATCCAAACACCAAAATCCAGATCCTACTCAAGTGTGAGAAGGGATTTCTAGCATGGTTTCATGTTTCCTTTTCCAAGGTTCCCATGAAACCCATTTTGCATTCAATCTCTTTTCCAAGATAATGGAACACTAGGCATGAAGAACAAAATTCCTTCTAGCAAATCAAAGAGAAGATGAAGAGAAAAAGAAATTCACTATCAGTAATCCATCAAGTACAATAGAGCTCCCTCTCTCAACGAGGGGAATTTAGCTACTCATAGCTCAAATAAAAGTACTCAAGATGGAGAAGATGATGAAGTGAAAAGTAAATCTAAAAAGCTCTATTCCATAACTTAGCTTCCTAACTGCTTAACCCCCTTTCTCAGTACTTTATTTGGGGTTATTTATACTACTCCTAGCTCTAAAAATAAAGGAACTCAAAAAGTGAAAAGAAAAATACAATTTGGAGGGAAAAGAAACTCAATAAACCTCCGTCGAACATCCTCAAGCCAATGGACAGGCCGAAGCTGCCAACAAAGTCATATTGGTTGGGTTAAAATGGAGATTACAAGACGCAAAGGGAGCTTGGGCTGAAGAGCTTCCACAAGTCCTATGGGCATATCAAACGACGCCACATTCCACCACAAAGGAATCACCCTTCCGATTAGCATACGGAACGGAAGCAATGATCCCAGTAGAGATCGAGGAAGGGTCACCTAGAGTCGTTCATTACAATGAGGAAGCCAACTCCCAACTTCAAAGGGAAGAGCTCGACCTACTTCCTGAAATCCAAGAAATAGCTCGGATTAGGGAAGAAGCACTAAAACGTCGAATGGCTTCTAGATATAATTGAAAGGTAGTGCGAAGAGGTTTCGCTGAGAATGATCTCATCCTAATCCGAAATAATATTGGAACAACTCGACCCAGAGAAGGAAAGCTGGCAGCAAACTGGAAAGGACCCTACCGAGTCATAGAAGTACTTGGGAAGGGCTACTACAGACTGTTCGAACTCGATGGACGACAGCTTCCCAGATCATGGCACGCCTACAACCTAAGAAGGTACTATAGCTAGAGAAGGTAAAAGATCTCATCATAGGATGCACTCTTTTTCCTAAAAAGGTTTTTTAATGAGGCACCAAGTTGAGATTCAGAAATTATCTGACTTAAAGGGATGAAAAACTCCCGCATGTATATATTTGCACTTTTTTTTTGAATAAAATATATTTTAGATATTCTACAAATTCTCAAGATGCATTAATCTGAAGCATTCATCATCCGATTATAAAGCAACAAATCGGCAGAAAGTGAAAAACAGATTCACTGCACGATCACGATAAAGACCAATAGAGATGAAAACGTGATTCATCTAAAGGTCGACTAAACAAAGATAGAAACCACCTTCTACAAATCGGCAAAGATGAACACAGAATAATGCAAGAAGTTATCGAAAGTGATCCGGAAAAAGAACCTGATGATGAACGATTTCTCTTGTTCGGTTTAGAATTTCCTCAAATGAATGAAATCTTGTTGTAAAGTATAGTTTCCAAACCAATCAAGAGTGCTCTCATGCAAAAATTTAGGTTGTCACTAGTAACAAACCCCAAATGAATTTATAACCGGAGTATTTAGACTCCGGGTCGTCTCCCTAGGAACCAACGGAGTGCATGCGTATTGACTATAGAGGAAAAAAAAAGGGGGTTTTGGTTGATGATCGACAAGGAATTTAATTGTGCATGGAAAGTAAATCAAGCAAACAATTAAAAGAAGCAATTAAGAAAGAGAGACATTCATGGCATTGAATTGAGATCTTAGGCTTTCTATCCTAGTCATGCATGATTAATTTATCTTGTTTAGTTAACTCACACATCGGGAGAATGTCAAACAAGACCAATTAATCGAGTCACAATTATAAACAAGAATTTATCTCATTACGTCATCTCCAACAAATAGGGAGAAAGTCTAACGAGACTAGCTAATCTCAATCCAAAAGTCTTAACCAATCTTACTAATTAAATTAGCAAAAGGTTAGCGTTAATGGAAACAATACTAGCTAACAATTCTAAATCACCAACGTAAGTTGGGTTTTCATGACTCAAGATTGCCCAATCACTCTTTCCAAGCCAAGAATGCTCAAAAATCTACTTTAAGTTCTAACCAAGCATTTTGTCAAACACTTGGTAGGTAGTAAAGAAAACCTTAGTGAAAGTGTAAGAAATGCAAATCTACTAACTCTCAATTGCAAGAAATGTAAAATCACAATCCAAATCAACATCAATTAAAGAAACATCAACATTAAATTGCATTAAATGTAAACAAATCCAATATGAGTTCATCATCACAAAAGAGAGCTAAAGGGAAGGTTAACATAAAAACTAATAGAATTATGATTTAGAAAAGAGAAATTATAGAAGAAACTAAATAAGATCAAGTAATTAAACATGAAAATAAAATAATCTAACCTAATCCTAACCTAATTCTAGAGAGAAGAGAGAGCTTCTCTCTCTAGAAACTAACTAAAGGCTCATGTTGGCTAAAACTAATTGCTCTCCCTTTGCTTGGACTTCAATTCTGCATGAAATACACTCAGAAACAAGTTGGATTTGGGCCTGGGCAGCTTAGAAATCGTCCCCAGCGTTTTGCCATTAAGTGGGCCAAGTAAGAGTATCGGCGCGCGCGCGCCATGTGCGCGTGCGCATCGCTGGCAAATTCCCAATCTGCGCGGAAGTGGTATGTGCGCGGGCGCGTCCTTGTGAAAAACCACTTCTGCGCGTGGGCGCCTTGTACGCGTGCACGTCCGTTGATACATTCCAAATCTTTGTTTCTTCATGCATTCTCCTCTTTGTATGCTTTTCTTCTCATTTCTTCCATCCAATACATGCCTTATGCACCTGAAATTACTTAACAAACACATCAAGGCATCAAATGGAATTAAAGTGGATCTAAAATCACCAAATTAGGGCCTAAAAAGCATGTTTTTACATTTAAGCATAATTCAAGGGAGAATTACAAAACCATGCTATTCTATTGAATAAATGTGGGAAAAAGTGGATAAATCCCCCAAAATAAGCACAAAATAAACCACGAAATCGGAGTTTATCAAATCTCCCCACGCTTAAACCAAGCATGTCCTCATGCTAAAATTAAGAAGGAAGCAAAGGGTATCACATTTATTCAATGCAAACTACTAACTAAATGCAATCTATCTATGTGCAAGTTATCTACATGAATGCAATGGCTCAGTCAAAACAAGTTAATTTCCCAGAGTACACATATAAGCACAAGGACTAGGGTATTAGCAATCAAGCAAACCACAATTGGATTGAATCATCGAAAGAGTTTACAAACTTGCAAGAGCAGATTATTAAGGGTGGAAACATGTAATTGAGCGATCGAACCCTCACTGGATATGTATCCCCTCTAGGCACTCAAGTGTATAGGGTTGATTTACTCAATTCTCCCCTAATCATGCTTTCCAAGATTTGTTTTTCATCTAACAATCAACAATCAAATCATGCATGCATACAAATATCATGAGGGCTTTCCCATAGGTTGTAATGGGGCTAGGGTAAAGGTAGGATGCATATGGTCAAGTGAGCTAGAAATTCGAATCTTTGATTAACTTAAATTTTCCACCTAACCTATGACAACCTATACAATTCTAAACAAACCTAACCACCCATTCTTCACTTTTTCACACACTCATGTATTCTCTTTTTGATCATCACAGATGTGCATTGGCTCTTATTGAACTTCAACTTGGGGCATTTTGTCCCCTTTTTATTACAAATTATATATATATATATATATATATTTAATTTTTTTTAAAGAATATATATATATAAGTACCAATGCATATGGTTTGACATTTGATTAATACATGAGTATGTACCCAATTCCCAAGATTTTTCAACAAAAATACAAGCACACTTTTATCTCTACCCAATGTTCCCAACTTTCCCCAAAATCAAATAATGAACACCTCACTAGCCTAAGCTAATCAAAGATCCAAACAAGGGATATTTATTGTTTTTCACTTAGGTTTGTAATGTGCTGCAATTAAGAATAAGTGGGTTAAGCATAGGCTCAAAATTGGCTAACAATGGAAGATAAAAGGTAGGCTATTTGGGTAAGTGAGCTATTTGAACAATGGCCTCAATCATATAAATGTATGTGTGCATAAAGTAATGGACATATAGAATCAAACAAATCAAAGATTACAATCATAGGAAGAGAATAATGCACACAAGAATGAAAATAAGTGGTTATATATGATGTAACCACACAATTAGGCTCAAACCTCACATGCTTGTGTTCTTAGCTCAAAACAAGATCCACAAAGTATATATATCAAGCAAGTTCTACAAAAACAAAAAATTTTCAACCAATTGGCGTGGTGCCCTAAAAATGAGTTTCTTGGAAATTTCCATCATATTGATTGAGCTTATTCTAATGCAAAATTGTGATTTAGAGAAAAAAATTTAAAAATTCTTCTAGTTTACCCCTTTTTCAATCAAAACACATTTCTTCTATAAGAAGGGTCAACTAGATTTTTAGCAATCTATTAATTCTCTAATCACAACCAACAACTGAGATGCAAAATATATATATATATATACTAAAATTGTGCAACAACCAAAATAAGAGTGTCTAGAAAAGCATAAATATGTACAGTAATCCCAAAATGATATAAAACATAAAGTGCGGAATAAAACAAAATAGAGTAGCAGCGAATAGAAATAAAAGTCTAAAAGTTCACCACAGAAGTGCAAACACCGGTCACGAACGGTGACCTCCCCACACTTTAGAATTGAGCATCGCCCTCGATGCTACTACTGAAGCTCGGGATGGGGGTCAACAATCGCACCAGGCTGTGGCTCATGCTCAGGCTCGGGTGGTGGAACTGGAGGTGGCACTGCCTGTGGCTCAGGTACTGGCTGTGGCTCAGGTACTGGCTGTGGCTCCGGAATGTCATGCTGGACCTTAGGAGTGGTCTGCGTCTCTGGTGGCGCCTCCTGCTGTATCGGCTCCTCACCATGCTCCTCCTCCGGATCCTGCTCATCAGAAGCGGGAGACTCTGGAAGTGGAGGAAGCTCGATACCCTGTGATGCAGCTGCCTGGTCTAAGCGGTCGA